>NW_002987861.1:69191-70316 GCF_000006295.1 Pediculus humanus corporis | reverse complement strand
ATATATATTGTTATGATCCGTACTCAATATTCACATTTCAACTTTTTATAAACAAAAGACTGGCGACGAACTCAAATGTTCTTCTTAGAAGCGAAGCTTCTAAAGACTCCTTTTTTATTTTATTTGCAAGTGTTTGCTCGAACATTCGAAACAGTTGACTGACGAAAGACCAAAGTAATATAGGCAAGCTACACAGCTTGGCGTTGGTTCATTTTGATTTTTAGTCTAGCTGTAATAAGTTCTTG
This sequence comes from Pediculus humanus corporis, assembly GCF_000006295.1. NCBI lineage: Eukaryota > Metazoa > Arthropoda > Insecta > Psocodea > Pediculidae > Pediculus > Pediculus humanus. The sequence goes on along the minus strand of NW_002987861.1, from coordinate 70,071 downwards.
TTTATTAATATTAGTTTTGTGATAGTTTTAAGTGCTTGTTCATTACTTACAAAAATAAAGAACGAACCGAATATAACAATATATATGTATCGAATCGAAATATTTTTTTTTTTTTATTACCGTGAAAATGAAAATGAAAAGGTTATTATTATTATTATTACTACTTTTTTTTCGAGGGTTAAGTAATAGAAAAATAAACAAACAAACAAACAAATAGACGAACAAACAAACAAACGCCGGGTAAAACGGGGAGGGGAAAAAAAAAAATTTCATAATTATTTTTTAAATTTCCCGCGTGATTCGTGTGTTTAGAAATCGGGTCATTAGATATAAAATATAAAATAAAATACTCGAATTTGGAGATTAAATGGGGGAAATTTATAAAGAAAAGTTAAAATTAAAAAAAAAAAAAGAAAAAGAAAATTTTTTTTCCCCCCTTTGTAAAAGCCCGAAAGAATTTTTTTTTATTTTTTTTATTTTTATTTTTGGTAAATTAACCTTTTTGATTCATCCTTTTTTTTCCTTTTTTCCTTTTTTTTTTTCGTTCTTAAAATGAAGATGATCTCGAAACGTCAGAAATCAAGAGGTTAAAGTTTATAAAACGGGAAAAAAAAGGGAAAGAAAGAAAAAGAAAGGGAAAAAAAGTTTTCATTTTGACTAGAGTAGTTGTTTACTTTTTGACTAGCGTAGTTGTTTTCATTTTGACTCGCGTAGTTGTTTTCTTACGTCATATTATTCCTATTATATATATATATATATATATATATATATATATATATATATATGAATTCAATACGGGGGGAAAAAAAAGTATTATTTTTATTATTATTATTTTTGTTGTTGTTTACGGATTGTTTTATTATTATTATTATTATTATTA
>NW_002987861.1:59140-69171 GCF_000006295.1 Pediculus humanus corporis | reverse complement strand
ATTATTATTATTTTTTTAATAACTTACTGGAATCCATGTTTCAGTCAGGTTCAAAAAATAATAATAAACCTAATCCCCCCTCTTTTTTTTTTTACCCGGGAGAAATGCAATATTTCGCTCTAACTTCCCCACCCGGTAGCAGGGAGAGTGTGGGAGGAAGTTGAAGCACATACCGACTAAAATTCCTAGGGGTGTTTCACCGTGTTCTTTTTGCAGGGGGGAGGGGCGTTCGCGAGAGTAAGCCTGCATTTCAGCCTCAGCCTCCTCCTGAGTTAGGTTCACACTTGCGATGATGGGTATCCCACCTGAGGAAGATTCCGGTACTTCCCCTTTATACCCTACGAGAGGCAGCTCCGACCTGACACCATCTTACCTGCCTCTTCAGCAGAGTTTGTGAATTTTCGAAGGGAGAGAGAGATGGCCTCCTTTCAGGTCGCAGCTCCGCATTTACCCCTTTTTTGATCAAGCACCCAGTTTCACCTCCTCGAACAAGGTTCGGTTCATTCCCAATGCCACAAAAGGGTGCTAGGTCACTTATCCCCTCTATGTAGGTACAGGTTTGTTTTTGTTAAGACAAATTAAAGTTGAACTCTTAACTCGGGACCGATTTTTCCCCTATTTGAACACTATCTGGCTACCTCGGGCTCCCCTAAGGCATCTGTAAGTTTAAGATTTACCCCTAGCGGATGCCTAGTCAACGTGGGAGATTGAATCCCAGTGCCCCCTCACCTTAAACATCCTCTTTACCCAGGTCTCCGAGTAGTTGGGATTACAGGAGTACACCACCACTTCCGTCTTACAAAAAAAAAAAAAAAAAAAAGAAAAAAACGAATCTTACCCTTCTTTTACTTTTAATATTTTCTAATTGTCTTTGAGTGCATTCTCCGATGCTTTGACTACCCCAAAGTTCCAAACCGACTTTGGTATACGTAAAAGTCATGGAACCGATGGGTAAAACGTATGTGAGTAACATGAATATTACGTTGTACCTGAAACGATGAAAAAAAAAAAAAAATTAATTAATTAATTAATAATGGCGGATTCTGTCGTTTTTTTTAAAAATCTATGGCGGGAAAATTTTTTCTTTTTTTTTTTTTTTTTTTAACACAAATTAAAAAAAAGGAAAAAATACGCAATATCCGGTTTCGTTTTAATTTTAAACGGTTTCCCTCTGCGTGTGCGTGTGCGTGCGTGTGCGTGCGTGTGTGAAATTTTGTATAAAGTCAAAAAAAAAAAAGGGTAATAAATGGAAATTATTATAATTATTTCTTTATCGCGTTTTCTTCCGGGGGACGGGGGACGGGGGGTAAATCGTCATAATAATAATAATGATGATGATAATAATAATAATAAACTTTTTTTTCGGTCTTTTTTTTTTATTACGACGATTTATATTGTAATAAAATTTTTATTCGAGTATAAGGAAACGTCAAAATCTCTTTCTCTCTCTCTCTCGTGCGACGATTTTATCATCTATCTCTTTTACTTTTTGATTTTTATTTCACGATTGTTTTTTTCCTCTTTCTCATTCCCTCTCTCTTTTTCTTTTCTTTTCTTTATGCGACCATGATGAAAATTTTAAATTTCTTACATTTAAAAAATTTTTTCATTTATTATTATTATTATTATTATTATTATTACTACCCTTTTACCGGATATTGTTTATACCTTTTGTTTACGTTTTTTTTTATTGTTTGTTTTTGTTTTGTTAAAAAACAATTATTATTATTATTATTACTATTTCGTTTGATGAATGAAACGAACGGAAAGGGAAAAGGAAGTGATGAGATTGTTACGGATAAAATCGTTATGACGTTTCTTTAATAAAAAAATAATTATGATTAATAATAACAATAATAATGATTGGGATGATTATTATTATTATTGTAATTTTCTTAGAAAATTTTGTTTTTCCAAAAAAAAAAAAAAAAAAAAAAAAAAAAACTTTTACAATTTTATATTTTTAATTAACGGAAAACATAATGAAAAAAAAAAAAAAATTTAAATTTGTTCTAAAGTCGCTTAACAAATGAAAAATGATGATGATGATGATAATAATAACGATAATAATAACGATAAGAATTGTAAAATTTGTATTCGGGTAAATTATTTTAATTAAAAAAATTTTCTTTTTTTTTTTTTTTTTTTTTGTTTCGTACAATGGAAAAAAATAAATGTTTTGAAATGAATTTGAAAACCTTAGAAGAAGAAAAAAGATTTTTTTTTGAGAGGGCGGTGAAGAGGGCGGATTTGGTTTTTTTTTTTTTTTTGAAAAACAAAAAGAAAAGTCAAGTTGGAAAATTTATTTACGACGTACGACGTTAACTTTTGACGTGTTAAATATGAATAAAAAAAATATGTTTGTTTTTATAATCGATGACGTTTTTTTTGAGGGGGGAGGGAGGGGAGACTTTTGTTGTTTAACCAATTTAAAAAAAAAAAAAAAAAGAAAACGAGGTTATGGAAAATTTTTAATAAATAATTATTTAAATTTAAAATTTTCGGTTTTTCGTTTTATTTTTAAATAATTTTTATTAAAAGTTTTTTAGCAAAAAAAAAAAAAAGGAAGTAAAAGTTGTTAGTTAAACCGGAAGTGGTGGTGTACTCCTGTAATCCAACTACTCGGAGGCCTGGGTAAAGGGGATGTTTTAGGGGATTGAATCTCCCACGTTGACTTGGCGTCCGCTGGGGGTAAATCGGAAACATGAATGCCTTGGGGGAGTCCGAAGTAGCCAGGTTGAGCCCAAATAGAGAAAATGTTCAAATCTTAAGAGTGAGAGTGGGAGTTACATTTCAACTTGTCCAAACAAGACCAGACCTGTACCTTAGTAAGGGGATAAGTGACCTATCATCCATTTGGGGCATTGGGAATGAACCAACTCTTGTTCGGGGGGTTGAAACTGAGTACTTGATTTAAATAGAATAAATGTAGGGCTGTGATGTGAAAGAAAAACAGATGATAGATGAATGGGATTCCCGACCACAGATATCTCTCTCTCTCTGTCTTTCTGGGAACTTGCAGACTTTTCGGAAGAGGCTGTAATGATAATAACAGATCGAAATCGTCTCACGGAGGATAAAAGGGGAAGTACCGGGATCTTCCTCGGGTGGGAACCTAATAATTCTGCCTCACGAGGGGGTTGAGGCTGAAATGCAGGTTGCACTCCCGCATACGCCTTCCTCCGGGAAAGAGCACGGCGATACACGCCCTGGAATTTTAGTTGGGTAGTGACTTCCGGTTGAGTCCCCCACACTCTCCCTGCTACTGGGTGAGGAGGTTAGTGCGAAATGCATTTCTCCTTGGTTAACCAAAAAAAAAAAATTAAAAATAGTCAGTTGGGATTTAAATCGAGTTATCGAATTAAAATTTCCAGAAAACCAGCAATAAAGACCAAAAACTAAACGTTAGCCATTTGCGCCATTTTTTTGTTGTTGTTGTTTGTTGCTGGAAAAATTCCATTTCGAAATTTAAAAAAAAAAAAAAAATTAATACTAAAATTTCATTGTTGCAGGTCATCATGAGATCAAAAACCAACGTGGGATTTTATATAATGAACCCTTGAAAAATTTTCGATAGAGAAACGGAAACCGCTCGCCGAAAGATATATATTTATATAAAATTACGTAAAACTATCGGATAAAATCGAAGAAAAAAAAAAGAAAAAAAAAGGAAAAAAAGGAAAGAAAAAGGAAAAAACAAATTTCAAAAGTTATTTTATTACGAACTAAGGAAAAACGAAGGAATAAGGTGAGTGAGTCTCTCTCTTTTTTTTTTTTTTTTTTTTTTTAAATTATCCTTTTACAAAAGGTTTTAAGGTTTACGAGTTTTCATTTTTTTTTTTTTTGTTTTCTCTTTCAAACCCCTTTCCCCGTCATCCCCATTTCCCTCCCTTCTTACCTACGGGATCTCCTCCGGTAAAACTTTCATTTCTTAAGTGAAAGAAAATAGATTGTAATGAAATATGCATGAAAGGTTTTAGATATATATATATATGTATCGAATCGAAATATTTTTTTTTTTTTATTACCGTGAAAATGAAAAGGTTATTATTATTATTATTACTACTTTTTTTTCGAGGGTTAAGTAATAGAAAAATAAACAAACAAACAAACAAATAGACGAACAAACAAACAAACGCCGGGTAAAACGGGGAGGGGAAAAAAAAAAATTTCATAATTATTTTTTAAATTTCCCGCGTGATTCGTGCGTTTAGAAATCGTGTCATTAGATATAAAATAAAATACTCGAATTTGGAGATTAAATTGGGGAAATTTATAAAGAAAAGTTAAAATTAAAAAAAAAAAAAAAAGAAAAAGAAAATTTTTTTCCCCCCCTTTGTAAAAGCCCGAAATAATTTTTTATTTTTTTTTTATTTTTATTTTTGGTAAATTAACCTTTTTGATTCATCCTTTTTTTTCCTTTTTTTCCTTTTTTTTCTTCCTTTTTTTTTTTCGTTCTTAAAATGAAGATGATCTCGAAACGTCAGAAATCAAGAGGTTAAAGTTTATAAAACCGAAAAAAAAAAACAAAAAAAAAAGAAAAAGAAAAAAAAAAGTTTTCATTTTGACTAGAGTAGTTGTTTACTTTTTGACTAGCGTAGTTGTTTTCATTTTGACTAGAGTAGTTGTTTACTTTTTGACTAGCGTAGTTGTTTTCATTTTGACTCGCGTAGTTGTTTTCTTACGTCATATTATTCCTATTATATATATATATATATATATATATATATATATATATATATATGAATTCAATACGGGGGGAAAAAAAGTATTATTTTTATTATTATTATTTTTGTTGTTGTTTACGGATTGTTTTATTATTATTATTATTATTATTATTATTTTTGATACACATCAGAAAAGGATACGAAATTTAATTTTGTCGTACGCGATAGAAAGAAAGAAAGAAAAAAAGAAAAATTTTTTTTATTATTTTTTCTCAATTCCTTCCATTAGGATAATAAAAAAAAAATTTATTAAATAAAAACGTATTAAATTTTTTATTTTTATTTATTGGCATTTCAATAACTAATAAATAACTTTTTTTTTTTTTTTCTTCTGCTTCGTACATATATATACATACGAAAAAAATTCGAATGAAATCAAATAATTTTCCGGAAAGGGTTCGTTCGGGTTGTGGGAAAATTTTCGAAAAAAAAAACAAACTCGTATATATTTATTTATTATATATGTAAAAAGTTTATTTATTATCTTTAAAATGGGATGCCGAAACGTCGGGATTTTTTTTTTTTTTTCTGGAGAATGCTCTGGAAGGGGATGAGAGGGAGGGAAAAGGGAGAGAGAAAGTATGAGAAAGGTTGGAGGGATCATGGAAAAAATTTTATCCGAAATTAAAATAAAGTAAAAAAACTTTTCGCGGTTTTTATTATTCCCGCAAAATAACTCACGTAAAATTATTATTATTATTATTATTATCAATATTTTATTATTTATTTATTTATTATTATTATCATTACTATTATTTTTTATAAAATTTCTTATTCGTTCGTTTGTTTGTTTGTTTGTTTGTTATTTTTTTCTTATTTGTTTTTGATATCCAAGTTAAAATTTTTTGTTTGCTCATAAAAAAAAAAAAAAAAAAAAAAAAAAAAAAAAAAGAAAAGTCGAATTGAAAAATTGATATTGTTTGTTTGTAATACAAAACCGGAAATCACATATTGCCGGAAACGTCATTTTTTCATTTTTTTGACATATTTGAACTTTTTTTCTTTTCTTTTTTTTTTTTTTTTTTTTGAATAAGAAAAAATAAAAAAAAACGTCAAATTATTTGCGATGCGATTGTCGAATTTTATTGGGTGAGGGGTGAGGTAGGGTGTAATGGCGGAAGGGGGGGGAAATTCAACAAGTTGAAAAAAAAAATCCGCCTTTATTTTATTTAATTCTTTCTCCCCCCCCCAAAAAAAAAAAATTTTTGATTTATGCGTTTGTTCTCTGATAATGGATTAATTTTGATAAGAGTTCATCGAACTTTCTTTTTTTTCCGCTTATTTTCTCTTTCCGGAATGTCGGAAAATTTTTTCTTTTATTTTTCCCTTCCCATTTCGGTTAGAAAATATATAACGAAAATTAGTATTGGGAAAAAATGAGGGGGTGGCAGGAGCGGAAAAAGGTTTAAAGGTTTTAAGGAATTATTTTAATTTGTTTTTTATCCGCTAATTCACCTCCCCACCCCCACCCCCCATTTTTTTTTTTGAATTTAAGAGTTTACAATTAAATTTAGTTAATAAATTTTTTTTTTTTTTTTTACGGAGATGGGGGGAAAGGTTTAATTTAATTTTTTCATTCGAAATGTAATAAAAAAAACAGAAAAAGGTAAACGGGAAAAAAACAAGAGAGAGAAAGAGGAGGGAAAAAAGAAAAGGAACGATACGAAAACCGGAAATGTAGTTCGATGCCGGTCAAAATCGAATTTAAAAAAATATAATTTAGAGGTTTGCTATTGAGATCTTCCTCCCCTTCCTTTTCCCTTTTTCCTTTTCTCTTTTCCCTCTTCTTCCCTCCCCTCAAGAAGAAAAACACGAAATTTAACTTACCAATATTCTTGTATGCTTTCGTTTGTCGGTCCATCCGGCCAAACCATGTAACAAACTCTTCGCTCGTGACCCTGTTCGAATTTAACAACTTCCAACGTGTAAAAAATAAGATTTGGAATCGATAGAAATATGCCGACGATCCATATTCCGGCCGCTATTCCCAACGTCATTTTACGACCCATTCTCGGCCTTAAAGGATTCATTATCGCCATGTACCTGACATTGATGACAAAAAATAATAATTATAATTCTCACCTTTACAAAGAAAAAAAACATTTAAATAATGATAATAATAATTAAGAAGGCGGGAAGGAATAGAGGGGGGAAAACCGTCTGGAAAAAGTTTAACATGTCGGGGGGGAGGGAGAGAGAGAGAGGAAAGGAAGGAATGAAAATTTTCAACAGTCGATTCGCGACACACATTTTCCCAATCAAAAAAAGGTTTTTTTTCCTTTTTTTGTTTGAAAATAATTCGTAGGGAAATTTGTCGCAATAAAAAAAAATAAAAGTCGTAGTGAATTCCGTCGGAAAATTACAAAAATAATAATAATAATAATAAACTCGCGATAATCGTAAATTTTTTTTTTTTTTTTATATATAAAAAGGCGAGGAAAATTTTATTTTCCCTCGCGTAAGTGGGGGCGGGGGTGGGGAAATCTTTCGTCGTAATTATTGTACTAAGAAAACGATGACGTAATATGAAACGCATTTTCGTGAAATTTAATATATATATACGTAAACATTAATAATAATAATAGTGATAATAATGAAGGCAAATAAGAAAATGTGTAAAATTTCACAAAGGTAAAAGACAATTAATTAATTAATTAATTAATTTTTTTCCTTTGATTAGGTGTAAACAAATCCTTCGTCTCTTAACAATCACAACAATCACAACAACAACAACAACCGCATGTCATTATAAATAAAAACAAACAAAATTGTTTAGCGCATCTCTGATTTACAAGGTAAGTTTATTTTCTATTCCATGTCGAAAAAAAAAAAAAGGAAAAATGGCGGGAAATAATAATAATAATAATGAATTAATTTCGAAAAAACATTTTTTATTATAACTTTGTCGTTTGTTGATCTCGACAAGGTAACAACTTGAAATATTTTGTTAGGGTTTGTACGTGAGAGCGTTTGTATATACATATAAAAACATGACTAAATTGAAATCTTTCGAGATTATTTAAATTATTTATTTATTTATTTATTTTATTTTATAAAAAAAAAAAAAAACTTGTTATCCGTTTTCTTTCAAATCGGGTTTTTATTTAATCGTTTGTTTATTTATTTATTTATTTATTTTTCATAAACAAACAATAATGAATAAATAAAAAAAAAAAAAAATTATTTATTTACTTAGTACGTACTTAATAATGAAATCGCGTCGACCGGATTTATTTTTTAAATTAATTTTGAAGTTAATAAATTATTAAAAAAATTCAAACCGGATATGGTTGAATTTTTTTTTTTTTTTGTAGCCTCCATCATTATCATTATTATTATTATTATTATTATTATTACAATTTCACGTTTTTTTTTTTTAATATTCGAATTTGAAAGGGTTTTAATAAAAAAACAAATTTATTTATTTATTTATTTTTTATTTATTTTTTAATATAATAAAGTTGGATTTTAATTTTTGGGTTTTTTCCCTAGTTTTATTAATAATTTGTTCGTTTGTTTGTTTGTAGGGACGTTTTTTTTTTTTTTTTTTTTTTTTTTAAATTTATATAAATAAAAAATAAAATTATTATTATTCGTTTATTTTTTTCGTCGTTTGTTTTGTCAAATATTATTAATTATAGTGTCGAGAGAGAGAGAGAGAGAGAAAAAATTTTTATTAATAAAACAATCCGTTTGTTTGTTTATTTAAAAACAAATTTCTCAAAGGGTTATTAATCTATTTTGAAATTCAATACAAACGCAAAATTATATGTTTAATTAAAAACAAACAAACAAACAAAAATTTGCGGGGGCATGAATGGGTAATAACGATTTGTTTTGAATATTTTAAATGAGTTGCTAAGGAACGTAAAAAATTGTTTTGATTTGGTAGAATTGAAAAATTTTAATTTTTTTTTAAAATGTTGTCAACCCTGATTCGTTTCGTATCCGTTCGGAGGGGGGGGGGAATAAAAATTATTATTAATTTAAAAAATTAATTTTTTTATTTAAATTTTCATTTCAGATGATTCGGTTAAAAATTGTTTTTATTTTTATTTTTTTTAACCGGAAACGGGTTTCATTTTTATACAATCAACAAGAAAAACAGGAAATACATTTCAAAATTTTTTAAAGAGAAAAAAATGAACGGAAACGAAGAGAAAGGGAGAAAGGAAATTCTTGTCGCGTTTCCACGTTCGTCACGTTCATAATTCCAGTAGGTAAGTTACGTTCAAACTTTTTAAATAAAAAATTTATTTCTCAAAGTGATATAAAATCAAAGAAGGGGGAGGAGGAGGATGAGGGTGGAGGGAGGGGGAAAAAACGTGACGGATTCTTAAATCTTTCGTGTCACGAAGACCGACCAATTATTTTTCTCTCGATTTAAAAAAAAAAAAATTTTTTTCTGTTTTTTTTTTGGAGGGGGGGGGGGAAAGCGGAGGAGGAAAAGTTGGAAAAATTTCTTTCGATTTTTTTATTTATTTATTTATTTTTTTTTTTACGTCGGATGTTATTATTATTATTATTACCATCATGAAAATCGTTGATCGTTTGAAAATTTTCGGTAAAAACCCAACAAAATAATGTTCTATTGACACGAATAAAATAAATTTTCCAAGTATTTACGTTATTGTCACGAACCCAATTGCAAAAATAAACATTTTTTGCGGCGGTTCGTTTCGTTTCGTTTCTTCTTAAACCGCCGCAGCACACACACACACACACACACAGAAAAAAACGTGTCAATATGGATTTTATTGACACGAAACGACAGGGAAAACAAAAACAAAAAAAAAAAAATATTTTTTTGCCCTTGTTTTATTTATTTATTTATTTATTTATTTACACAATCAAAAATAGTTACGAAATGAAAAAATTTTGAATCCCGAATCAAATCGGTGTTGACTAAAAATAAAACAAAAATTTTTTTTGTTGTGGTTGTTGTTGTTATTTAAATCGTTGAAACAAACAACAATCGGGGTCGAAGTAAAAAAAAAAAATTATATATATATATATATATATGTATTTTTTTTTTCGTTGCTTCCACGAATAAAAATCGGTCGGTCATTAGTCGAAGCAGATGGGACAAGTGACACGTCACGTTTAAATCAATTTTTCCTCCTCCTTCGTGGCTAAAGAATATTTTTATTTATTTATTTATTTTTTCTTTTCCCTTTTTGAATACTGCTTATTACCCCGAATGATTTTATGACGTCATTGACATTTATTTATTTTTTTTTAAACGTATAAAATGTTTGTTGTTGTTGTTGTTGTTGTCGTCGTCGTCGTCACTCTCACGTTCTT
>NW_002987861.1:56772-59120 GCF_000006295.1 Pediculus humanus corporis | reverse complement strand
GATCTGTTTTCTCTTCAACTTCAAGTTTGGATTCTGGTAAAGGATCTGTTTTCTCTTTAACTTCAAGTTTGGATTCTGGTAAAGGATCTGTTTTCTCTTCAACTTCAAGTTTGGATTCTGGTAAAGGATCTGTTTTCTCTTTAACTTCAAGTTTGGATTCTGGTAAAGGATCTGTTTTCTCTTTAACTTCAAGTTTGGATTCTGGTAAAGGATCTGTTTTCTCTTCAACTTCAAGTTTGGATTCTGTAACTTCTAAAATTTTAAGTTTTTCCTTCAATTTTATTGTGTTATCTTCACAGTGGATACATGTTGATTTTTGTCTGCGATTAATCAATTCTTTTATCAGTTGACTATGGGGTTTCTTGTCTTGGTATAATTCTATTAATTTCGTTTTTACGTCATCCCAATTATCAAAATCGTACAAAGAAATTCGAATCTTGGCATTACCAGTGATTCTGGAGTAGATGAATCTGAAGAGTGGATACTTATTCTCTTCAGAGGACAATTCGATAGCATTATCACAATCAGAGATAAATGCATTAAGTTGGTTCCTTTCTCCGGAAAAGAAATTAGGAATTAGACTACACAAGAAATCAAGGGGTATTTGGGATGGGTTGAAAACAGGTTGATCAAGTTTAGGCATTGTTCACAAAATGAGTTACCTATTACTACTACTTACAATATAAAGAAATTCTGATAAAGAGTTAAAACCCACCAACATGAAACGAATTACTTAAGAATTCTCCGGTTTCTTGTCGTTCAGAATGATCCTTCGTCGACTGCGCCAAAATTTTAATATGTTATATTCGGTTCGTTCTTTATTTTTGTAAGTAATGAACAAGCACTTAAAACTATCACAAAACTAATATTAATAAACAAGAACTTATTACAGCTAGACTAAAAATCAAATGAACCAATGCCAAGCTGTGTAGCTTGCCTATATTACTTTGGTCTTTCGTCAGTCAACTGTTTCGAATGTTCGAGCAAACACTTGCAAATAAAATAAAAGAAGGAGTCTTTAGAAGCTTCGCTTCTAAAGAAGAACAATTTGAGTTCGTCGCCAGTCTTTTGTTTATAAAAAGTTGAAAATGTGAATATTGAGTACGGGATCATAACAATATATATGTATTTTTTTTTTTCGTTGTTTCTCCGAATAAAAATCGGTCGGTCATTAGTCAAAGCAGATGGGACAAGTGACACGTCACGTTTAAATCAATTTTTCCTCCTCCTTCGTGGCTAAAGAATATTTATTTATTTATTTATTTTTTTCTGCCCTTTTTTTAATACTGCTTCTTATCCCGAATGATTTTGTGACGTCATTGACATTTATTTATTTTTTTTTAAACGTATAAAATGTTTGTTGTTGTTGTTGTTGTTGTTGTCGTCGTCGTCACTCTCACGTTCTTTCTTCCACGTTTTTTTTTTCTTTTTAAATTTATAATTAATATCAAATTCGTGACGTATATGTGATTTAAACAAACTTTTTTTTTTTTTTTTTTTACAAAAAATCGTAAATGAAAATTTAGTTTTTGTGAGAGAGTGTTTTGAAATATAAATAAATTACATTTGTTTGTTATAATCGGGTAAAATTTACCCGAAAACAAACAAAACAAACAAAACCAAAAAAAAATTGAAAATACGTAATTCAAAGTTTTATTTTAACGTTTGGAATGACGAATGAAAATAGAAAAGGTTAATTAAAAACCTTTTTCTTAAGGTTAAAAAGTTTTTTTTTTGCGTGTGTGTGTGTGTGAATGTGTTTGGTTCGCTTCCATCGTCGACTTTGAATTTAAAAGTGTCTCCCCCTCCCCTCCTTTTTCGTATTTGTTATAAATATATATTGATTCGAGTAAGTCGAGTGTGAATCTCTAAGGATTGACCTTACGTAAAAAAGGTTTTTAACTTTACGTTGTCTTGTCGGTTGTGACCTTATTTTTGGAAAAAAAGGTTTACGGGGATGTTATCAAGGGCAAATGATAATAATAATAATAAGTACTTACCTGTCGATGGATATTGCCATGAGTGTGAAAACGCTCGCGCAAATCGTTATGACGGCAACGAATGGATTTATCTTACAATATAAATATCCGAAAGGCCAATCGGAATTCAACATGTACGTGTAATTAAATGTAACGTTGAGAGTCGACACCATCGTGTCAGCAATCGATAAATTAACGAGAAAATAATTCGTGACCGTTCTCATTCTTTTATTCGTTAAAACGATGTAAATAATTATCAAGTTTCCGCCCGTGGAAACGATTATCATTACGGCGAAGAGTATCGACCATATCAATTGTCGCCACCATGGAAGTATGAATTTATCCCAACTTCATCGTCCGTTCCGTTGA
>NW_002987861.1:20054-56752 GCF_000006295.1 Pediculus humanus corporis | reverse complement strand
AATCGGTGTTGACTAAAAATAAAACAAAAATTTTTTTTGTTGTGGTTGTTGTTGTTATTTAAATCGTTAAAACAAACAACAATCGGGGTCGAAGTAAAAAAAAAAAATTATATATATATATATATATATATATATATATATATATATATATATATATATATATATATATGTATTTTTTTTTTTCGTTGTTTCTCCGAATAAAAATCGGTCGGTCATTAGTCGAAGCAGATGGGACAAGTGACACGTCACGTTTAAATCAATTTTTCCTCCTCCTTCGTGGCTAAAGAATATTTATTTTGTTTCTTTTCCCATTTTGAATACTGCTTATTACCGAATGATTTTATGACGTCATTGACATTTATTTATTTTTTTTAACGTATAAAATGTTTGTTGTTGTTGTTGTTGTTGTCGTCGTCGTCGTCACTCTCACGTTCTTTCTTCCACGTTTTTTTTTTTCTTTTTAAATTTATAATTAATATCAAATTCGTGATTTAAACAAATTTTTTTTTTTTTTTTTTAAATGAAAAAAAAAAAATTCCCTCCTTTTTCGTATTTGTTATAAATATATATTGATTCGAGTAAGTCGAGTGTGAATCTCTAAGGATTGACCTTACGTAAAAAAGGTTTTTAACTTTACGTTGTCTTGTCGGTTGTGACCTTATTTTTGGAAAAAAAGGTTTACGGGGATGTTATCAAGGGAAATGATAATAATAATAATAAGTACTTACCTGTCGATGGATATTGCCATGAGTGTGAAAACGCTCGCGCAAATCGTTATGACGGCAACGAATGGATTTATCTTACAATATAAATATCCGAAAGGCCAATCGGAATTCAACATGTACGTGTAATTAAATGTAACGTTAAGAGTCGACACCATCGTGTCAGCAATCGATAAATTAACGAGAAAATAATTCGTGACCGTTCTCATTCTTTTATTCGTTAAAACGATGTAAATAATTATCAAGTTTCCGCCCGTGGAAACGATTATCATTACGGCGAAGAGTATCGACCATATCAATTGTCGCCACCATGGAAGTATGAATTTATCCCAAACTTCATCGTCCGTTCCGTTGAATGCGGCGGAATGATTTTTATCGAATGTTTCGTTCGATAATTTTTCGAGATAACCGTCGAATATGGGATCGGACGTGAGATTCCAAACGTTTGCAAAAGATGAGGAAGATGATGATGATGATGACACGTCGAAAAGAAGAGTACGATGCAACGATCCAAGTGTCATGTTGTTTTTTTTCCGATGTGATTATGTTTCAACGATGGAAATGTCGTCGTATTTGAAAAAATTCATTTCGTCTTGTATTCAGAAACTGAAATTCAAACATTTAACGGATTTTTTTATAAGAAAAAAAAAAAGCGTGGGAATAAAATTTTATTGACGGTTACAAAAAAAATGAATTTTTTCGACTCGAAAAAATTATCAAAAGAATTTTTTTTTTTTTTTTCCCTTCAATTCGAAGGATTGATCGAATGACGTTGTATATACATTTAAAAAGAATTTAAATCATGGTTGAATTTTACGTAAAACGTGTCAAAAGAAAAAGAAAAAAAAAACTAAATTTTTTTTAAAATATATATTCGACATTGACATTCGGATAAAGGTCGACATTAATTTTCTTCTGCTTTTTTTTTTTTTAATTAAAAAAATTTCTGGAGCGTGTGATTATTATAAAAAAACGTATCCATTAATATTATTATTATTATTATTATTATTATTATTATTATTATTATTATTATTATTATTATTATTATTATTATTATTAATATCATCCTAGTAATTATCATCATCGTATTAATCATTATCATCGTGTTTTTAGAATTGGAAAGCGGGAAATAAGATAAGATATATTTATACATATATAAAAGATTAATTTTAAATACTTGTTAGTAGCGCAAAGATAGAAATAAAAATTTTTCTCATTATTATTATTATTATTATTATTATTATTATTATTATTATTATTATCATTATCATTATTATTATTTTAATCCGTTCGATAGAGATTTGAAATAAAAAAAAAAGGCGCGAAAAAGTTTACACGCGTTTATTTCGTTATACAAATGATAAAAAAAAAAAATTATAATAATGATAAAATGTTTTATGTCACGTGATTGTATTACCGGAAATGAAAAAGTGGAAAAAAAAAAAAAATTTCCCCCGAAACGTAAAGTAAAATTTGTGCCACGACATTTTTAACGGTTTTTTTTTTTTTTTAATGTTGTTGTTGTTGTTTGATTTTACTTTTGTAAATCTACTGGAAAATTCAATTATTTGTGTTTGTTTTTATTTTTTTTGATGAGTTTGCTCTCGGGATGGTTGGCTGAACAGAAAAATGATTAAAATGTCTTCTTTGTCTGTCTGTCTGGATGGATGTAAAAAAAAAAAAAAACAAAACAAAAAAAAAAATTTTTTTTTTAAAATTATTTTACGTAATGCATAAAGAATCTAATTGAAACGGGAAAAGAAAATATTTAAGTCGATACAGAAAACAATTAAAAAAAAAAAAGAGAGAGAGATAAAAGACAAGAAGAAGAAAAGCAGAAAGAAAGAGAGAAAATATAAAGAATGTAAAAAGTAGAAAGAAAGGTTAAGAAAGTTATACAGAGAGAAGGAAGCAAGACAAAGAATTTAACAGACATAGGAGAAGAGAAAGAAAGAGAGACGGAGAGAGAGAGAGGAAAAACAAAGGCAGAGAGAACGAGAGTGAGTGACAAAGAAAGAAAAGAAGACAGTGAGTAAAGAGAGAGAGAGAGAGAGAGAGAGAGAGAGATAAAGGTTACGACATTTTTGCAGTCGTGTAAATGCGGATATTAAAAACCAATAAAAACAGAAGAAAAAGAGAAAAAAAATTTTTTTTTTGTAATTTAAAATTAAATTAAAAAAAAAAAAAACACGACGACGACAAAGAATAATAATAATAATAATAATAATAATGATAATAATAATATTTTTAGTTTTTGTTGTACAAAACCCGGAGGCTACGTCTGGAAAAATATGTGAATGTGTGTGTGTGTGTGTGAGAGAGAGAGAGAGACGACGTAATCATTTCCGTTTGAAATTAAAAAAAAAAAAAAAAGAAAAAAATTCCGTCTTCTTTTGTCAAATGGAAAAAGATTTTCTCTCTCTCTCTCTCTCTCTCTCTCTGTCTCTCTCATACAACTTGAGACTCTTGACATAATTTAATTTCATTCAAAAGTAAAGAAAAGAAATTTTTTTTTTCTTTTTTTACCGGAAAATTATTTTATATACGTATGTGAAAAGTTATCCAAAAGGAAAAAGTTTATGCAAAATGCCGAAATGAAAATCATGTCAACGTCATCAAATGAAAAGAAAATTTTTGAAAAGGATTAAAAGGCAACAAGTTGATAAAGTTTGGAAAATGAAAAAAAAAAAGAAAAAAACTTTCCGACAACCTAGTGTAAACTATTGAAAAAATTATTTAATATGGCGGCCGTCGACAAAAGATTATGAAAAAAAAAAAAAAAAAAATGAAATTTTTATTTGAATTTTCACAAAAAAAAAAAAAAAAAATGAAGAAACTTATTATTATTATTATTATTCTAATCGGAAAATTTTCGAGAATATTACTTTCAGCCGAGTAAGTAATAATCGCGAAATCATATTTATAATAATAATGATAATAATAATAATAAATTTAAGCTTTTGTTTTACGTTTAACGACCGTTAGTTATTACATGAAGACAAAAAAGGAAAATTTAAAATGGAGATGACTGGAGAAATTAAAAAAAAAAAAATTGTTGATGGAAAAATTCAGTACGATTATATACGATTGATCTTTTATTATTATTATTATTAAATTTTTTGTTTAAAGTTTTATAAAATAATTTAAAAGACTTAGATTAAAGACTGGATTAAAAAGAGATGAAAAGAGGGGAAGAATAAGAAAAAGAATGAGAGAGAAAGAAAGAGAAAGAAATGGATAATAAAATATTGAGGGACGGAGTGATTAGGAAAGTAAAAATAAGAATAAAAAAAAAACTAAGTAAATGAGAGAGAAGATAGATAATGGGAGGAAGAGGAGGAAGGAAAAGAATGAGAGAGAGAGAGAGAGAAAGAAAATTAAAATTAAAAAGGTTATGAGAGGTACAAAGTAAAATTGAGCAGAAAAAAAATCGCAAAAATTTACGCGAAGACAATAAAAAAAAAGAGAGAAGCAAAGAAAGAGAGAGAGAGAGAGAAAGAAAGAAAGAAGGGCATTAAAATAAATAAATAAAAAATTATAAGAGAGAAAGAGATTGAGAAAAAGTTTTGAAGAGGAAGAGAGAAAGAAGAAAAAAAAATAAAAAGAAAGGAAGAGAAAGGTAAAGAGAGAGAGAAAAAAAGAAAAAAAGGAAAGAAGACAGAGAAAAAAATTGAGAGAAAGAGGCAGAGACAAAGAGAGAAAGAAAATAAAAATGGAAAACAGAGAGAAAGAGAGAGAGAAAAAAATAAAAAGGAAGAACGATAGAGAGAGAGAGAGTGAGAAGAAAGTGATAAAAAGAAAGACAGATAGAGAAAGACAGACAGAGAGAGAGAGAGAGTAAGTGAATGACGAAAAAAGGTTCTTGATAGAATTTAAAAGGAAAAAATAAATCACTTTTCAATCTTGTGTTTGTGTCGTTTTTGAAAAAAAAAAAAAAAATTTTCGAGTTGATTTTTATTTTTGTTATTTATCGTGAGGACGCGACCCGACCGGAAATCGATTTGTTTATTTATGTTTTCTTAAAGTGTTCTTTTTCCGACTGAAAATTCCCCCCGCGCCGCCTTTATTTATTAAAAAATTATTCATTATTATCATTATTTTTCTTAAAAATATCCTGGATTTTCTCCAAAAAAAAAAAAAAAAAAATCCGTTCGCGAAAACGAATTTTCCGTCGTCGGTCTAAGAAATTTTTTTAATTTTAAACGGGAAATAAAATTTTGAATCGATCGCATTTCCGCCATTTTTATTTTTAACGGTTTTTTTTCTTTTTACGTGGTCTCGTAATTAATATTTAAATTAACCTTTTAACCTTTTAGAAACCTTCGTTTGAGGTAACATAAATTTAAAATCAAATAAATATTTTTTTTTTTTTTTAATATTCTGGAACTTTCCTGTTGGCCGAAAATTTTCTTTTGCGGTTACAAAAAAAAAAAGGGAAGGAGCAAATAATATTTTTTCTTTAAAAAGAAAATTCTAGAAATTTTCCTTCGTCTGAAAATGATGTTTCATTTAATGAAGTGTATAATTTATTATCAAAATGGTTGGAGTAGTTGTAGTAGTAGTGTCTGTTGACACGATCGATTTGAAAAAAAATTTTTTTAATAAATTCCGGAATCGATTTTTTTTTTTTTTTGAAATCTCGGCCGTTTTGTTTTAGACTTTGACGCGTGAAAAGTTTTTTCAGTAATCGTTCTAGAGGTTTTTCCGGGAATGAATTCTGGATAAAAGGAATCAATCTCTCCCTTTTTTTACCGATCTTACTCTTCCATTTTTCACGATACCTGAAATTATTTCACATGTTTTAACTCTTCTCACTTTGTACATTTTTTTATTTTTTATTTTTTTTTGAATATCGAACAACCGGAAATTCATTGTTAAATCGTTTTGCGATTCGTCGATTCGATACTCGTATTTTACGTTAGTCGTGAATGAAAATTTCTCTTTAAATTTTTTTTTTTTTTTTTACTTCTTAGTTTTCCGACGACTCCATTTTATGTTCCTTTTATCACCGACGGAATCATTTTCTCCTTTGAGACATTTTTTATATTTTTTTTGTTTTTCCTTTGAACTTTAAACTTTCCTTTTTGCTTTGTAAAATATTCATTCATTATTATTATTAATCTATTTCCTTTTTCTCTGCATTCGTCATATCGAAATTTATTTCTTATTCATAATATTTATATTTTATCATTATTATTATTTTGATTTCTGAACACGTCTAGGTTTCATTTACTTGTCGGAATAGTTTTTCAGATTTCACTCCAACCAGGTCTTTACTCGATTCCTAAGGAATATTTTTTTTCTCAAAAATATATAATCGCGTTAGGGTTAATATAATAAACGCGGTTGTAAAAATGGCGTCTCAAAATGCGATCTCGGATTAGTAAAAAAACAATTTTTTCGGTTTTTACGCGGGAATCAAGGGTTAAATTAACGCTGTAAAAACAACAACTGCAACAACAACAACAACAACGATTATATTTTTTTTTTCCCGTGAAAACCGCGTTGAATTTAACGTCACGACCGCCATTTTTTTTTTTTTTTTTTTTTTAATGAAAAATGCGTAAATGTATATTACGTATCGTTTCGGTTTAGGATGGGGAGGGGTAAGTGGGGGGAAGAACGAAAGAAGGGGATCAAGGAAGGGGAAACGAAAGAAGGAAGAAGGGGAGAAAAGGCGCGCAAATTCACGTAATACTAAAAATGTCTGCAAACCCCTCTGAGGATTAATAGTAAGAGTCAAAGGAAAAATGATTTCCCCTCTTCCTCTCTTTCCCCTCCTCCCTTACCTTTCATATTTGTTTTTAAATTTATATAAACACATATATATATTTTTTTTTATAAAAGGAAATTTTTTCCATCAAAAAAAATGGAAAAATAAGGGAAAAATAGGTGGGATGTCGACGCTTTACGCGAAAATGATAATGATAATAAAAAAAAAACAAAAAGATTAGAGAAAATATTAATGTTGAAAAAATAATTTTGGAGACAAATGGGAGGGAGGAGGGAGTTTGTTTGAGGTTTTAAGAAAAACAATTTAAAAAAAAAAAATAGAGGTAAAAAGATGGAAAGTGAAAGAGAGAGAGAGAGGAAATTACAAGACAGAAAAAGAGTATAAAAGAGACGAAACGATGAAATTAAATGACATATTGTATGAGATTATTATTATTATTATTATTGTGCTTTGAGTTTTTTTTCTCGGCAAAGTTTATGTGGTTGTCGGAATTTTTCCAGCATTCGTTCCCGTCTTTAGCGTGATCCCTCAGGAATAAATATCAGTGAGTTGATCTTTTCGTCTTTTGGCGTAAAACAGTTCCGCGAATCAATACTTTTTTCTGAGTCCAGTCCGAACTGGAGTCCAGTGACGTCAAAATCTGTAGAGTAACCATGAAATAGAAAGAAGGAAGAAAATTTTATGGTTTCGCTGTTGAACTTTGGTGATAGAATGAGGTTTGACGTGTTGTCAGCATAACACGGCCGGCGTTCCTTTTAAAAATTTATGCCTTTAAGAACGATATCCGGTTTGCTGTCTGGAACACTTCTGTTGGTGTGAATATTCTGATGGCGCAGAACCGTGCGTGGAATGTCCGCTGTCGTAACTGGGCTCGGAATGTGGTCGGTCCCTCTATACCGTATTCACGACAGATATTCCAGTAGATATTTACAGATTTTGTTGTGCCTTTTCACTCTACTCATATTTTGCCAATATCGAACAACCGGAAATTAAATGATCGATTGTTTTCAACTGCGATTGGCAAATTCTGCACATATGATCTTGGCAAACCTTAAGAATTGCCTTTTCGTAGTTTTAAGTTCGCAAGGCCTGGTTCTGAGCAGAAGTGATGAACGCTTATTATTATTATTATTAATTTAAATTTTTATCAGGACAAGTTATATGGAAAAGTCGGATGTGAATATAGAACGGTTGGATTCTGGAGAAAAACAATTAAAGAAAATCGATTACGTATAAAAAAAAAATTTTAATGGCGAAAACATAAATATTTAGAGGGAAACGTAAAACAACGATCAACATAAAAAATTTATTATTTTTTTGTCGACATTAACAAACGCGAAAAGGTGATTGTTGTTGTTGTTGTTTGTTTTTCTTTTTTAAAATTTTCATTTTATTATTGCTAATAAAAAAAAAACAAAACATAAATGATAAATTAATTATGAACGAAAGGGTAAAGGTCAACTTTTAAGGGAAAAAAAAACGTAAATTTTATTTTAATTTTTTTCATTTTGATTTTACCTTTTTCCAAAAATAATAATAATAATTGCAGAAGAAAAAATTGTGCGGGATGTAATTTTTTAAATAAAATCTCGGTTGTTTTAATAAAATGGTTTTGTTTGTCTTCTTTTACCGCCAACGAGAGATTTTTTTTAATTTTAATCCTTATAAGTAAACGAACAATAAATCAGTTTAAGTCTAAAAATGTAAAAATGTAATTCCGGGTAATTATTATTATTATTATTATTATTATTATTATTATTATTATTATTATTGTTATTATTTCGGGTTAAAACCCTATTACTTGAAAAATAAATAAACAGGAGGGAAAACAAAAGAACAAAAACAAAAAAAAAAACGATTACACGATTTTAATAACAACAGGAAAATGAGAAAAAGAAAAAGAGAATGAGAGAGAGACGGAGGACAAAAATTTAAAAAATTAAAGCGAAAGAAAGAGAGAGAGTGAGAGAGAGAGAGAAAGAAAGAAAGAAAGAAAGAAAAAAATTGAAAAAAAAATGAAAGAAAGAAAAAGAAAAAGAGTGAGAGAGAATGTGTGTGAGTGAATGTGTGGTAAAGAGCGGGAAAAAAGGTAATTGGATATAAGAAATCGAAGAAATTAGAAAGAGAAGTAAACTGTGGATAGGAATCGAAGGAATGAGGAAAAGAAAGAGCGAAAGAAAAATTTTGAAGAGAGATGGAAGCTAAAGAACGAAAGAGAGGGAAAGACGGAGAGATAGAAACGAAGGTAGAAAGAGAAAAAGAGGCTAAAAGAAACAAAGTGACAAGAGAAATGAACGGAATTAGAAGAAGAGGATGAGAGGGACGCAGAGAGGCACGCATAGAAAAAGACAGACAAAGAGAAGCACATACAGAGAGAGAGAGACATACAAAGAGACGCGTACAAAGGAGACATACAGAGAGACACATACAAAGAGATAGACTCAGAGAAAGAGAGAGATGTAAGAAAGAGATGAGAGAGAAAAGGAGAGAAATGTGAGAAAGAGAGACGTAAGAGAAAGAGGAGAGAGAGAGAGAGAGAGAGGGGAGGGGTCGAAAAAAAAGGAAAACAATAAAATTAACTGGGAAATAAATGAAAATGAGTGTGATCATGGAAATAATTAGCATTCACAACCAGAAAAAAAATAAAAGGGAAGGAGGATCACAAACGAAAAGGATTAGAATAGACACTAAATGAACTAAATTAAAAAAAAAAAAAACAAACAAACAAACAAAAAAACAACAAGATTTTAAACATTAAACTGAGAGGGAAAGGGGGAGGGGGAGGGAGGAGGTCTTAAATTATAAAGGCAAATGGGGAGGAGGAAGGTTGGAAGGTAAAATGGCGTCCAAAACAATAAAATTAAAACAATAACAAAAGTTGAAACAGTAGGCAAATAAAAAAAAGAAAACAAAAAATTTATCCTCAAAGCATTTTCTTTTTTTTGCAAACTCTTTTCTTTCCCTCCCCTTTCCTCCCCCGCTGGAACGAAATTAAATTTAAAAAATTTTGTTTTTCTCCAGTTTGGTTGGATTTGTTTCCTTTTTTTTTTTTTTTTTTTTTGTTTAGAAAGGGAATTTTAAAGAAAGAAAAAGGACGTGAAGAGGGGAAAAAAATGGTTGCGAAAAAACTGTTTCCGGTGCGTGTGGTGTGTGTGTGTGGTTTTCAACATATGTTCCGCCGGAAAATCCGGTCACGTGAAAATAATTTTTTTTTTTTAAATTTAAGTTTCCTTTTCCGGTATTATTATTATTAATATTGATTTCTAATAACTTGGAATACCATGAGTGTTTGTATTTTCACAATAGCCGTTTCCGTTTCCTTTTTTTTTACGATCGAATTTTCCGAAGAAAAAAAAAATTTTTTTAATTATTACACCAACCGGAAATTTTTATTATAATATCGATTAACCGGAAATTCGATGTTTAATCCTTTCCGTTTTCATATAACAATTCGATTTTTTTTTTTTGTAATTATAAATTCTTCTGCTTGGAAAATTTTTATTTTTATTTTTATTTTTTTGTCGTTGTCTGGAGAGTATTGTCGCGTAATTTTCAAAATGGCGTCCTTCCAAATTACTTTCGTAATTTTTATTCGTTTTCATGTATCTATTTCTCTCTTTCTCTCTTTTTTTCTCTTTCTCCCTTCTTTTTGTCTTTTCTTTTAAAATTTTTTTTTTGTTCGTACGTCTCTACGGCTTCTGGATAAAATTTCTTCATTGATTCTTTCTCCGAACGCTTTTATCGGTGATTACGTCACTTTAGGAAATTTTTTTTCCAAAATCCCAGTTTTGTTTTTAATGTCGTCAAATGTTATTAATTACTTTTTTTTTTTTTTTTGGAAATTACAAAACGAAGTCGATAAAATCCAAAGAGTTAAAAAACTAAACCCAAGTTCCAGACGTTCTGGAAAATTTTTTTTTGTTTTTGTTTTCTTGTTTCGTTTTTTTTTTTTTTTTTTTTTTTTTTTGAAATTTTAAATTTTATAATAGTTTAATAAATAATTTATTGATTATTGAAAAAAAAAAAAAAAATTGAACGTCGTGAAATGTAAAATGCAAAAAGTGAAAGAGAAAGAGAGGGAGAGGGAGGAGTGAGAAAGAGGAAGTAGAGAAAGAGACCATGTGAGGAGAGAAAGAGGAAGTAGAGAAAGAGACCATGTGAGGAGAGAAAGAGGAGTGAAAGTGAGGAAAGAGAAAGAAAGGGAGGAGATAGAGAGTGAGGGAGGAGATAGAGAGTGAGGGAGGAGTGAGAGAGAGGGAGGAGTGAGAGAGAGGGGGAGGAGATAGAGAGTGAAGGAGAAGAGAAAGGGAGGAGTGAGAGAGAGGGGGAGGAGATAGCGAGTGAGGGAGGAGAGAGAGAGAGGACGATGAGATAAAAGAACAAAGAGAAAGAGCTAATAACTAATTAGTAAAATTGCAATCGAAAATAAAAAAAAAATTGTTTTGTCGAACGGCGTAACTTTTACTTTTTTTTTTTTCATTATTTAAACGAAAAATTATTACTATTATTATTATTATTATCATTAGTATTTATTATAATTAATTAATTAATTAATTTTTCGTTAAAATTTAAATTAATTTTAAACTTAAATGACCCGGCGGAAAATTTTATTTTCTGTGTTTAAATATTCTGTGAAAAAAGGAGTGAAAAAATAAAATGGAAAGGAAAGGAAAGGAAACGAAAGGGAAATGGAGATATCGGAATCCGGAACTGTGAATTGTTTAAAAAAAATAAAAAAACTCGATGAAACGGAAGTGACGCAAAGAAATAATAATAAAAAAAAAAAAAGGATACAAAGCGGGAAAAATTTAAAAAAAAAAAAAAAAAGGAATGTAAAAGGTTTTACCGATATCATTTCGTCCGTTTATCCAATAATTTTAAAACAATGATGATGATAATAATAATGATGGTGATGATGTCATAAAATGCGGATAAAAAGAAAGAGAGAGAGAGAGAGAGAAGAGAGGTGGCGAAAGGTGAATGAATATAAAGAGATTTTGACAAAAGAATAAAAGGTTGAGTTAATTAATAGGATTCAAGACAGGCACGATTATAAGTTCGGAGATTCGAAGTTTTCGAAATTGCCGGTGACGTCACCACCACCGCCGCCACCGCCACCGCCACTTATTTCTATCTTTCGTGATAACCGCCATCGGGTGGTTTTCATTTAATCGAATTTAATTCGCACTATTGATCGCCTTCATTAAATTTTGTATAATTTAAAAAAAAAAAAATTTTTAAACGAATTGTACAGTTTCCGGTTTTCTTTTTTTTTTTTTTTTGATAAGGAAATAAAGTTTTGTTTTGCGTCTTTCATTTCCGGTTGCGAACGAACGAGTAACGGAATCTTTTTTGTGAGTAAAAATTTTTTTCCAGAGATGCGGTTACGGATGATTGTCATAACAATAAAATAAATTTTTTTAAAAAAAATAATAATAATAATTAAAAATTCAAAATGGCGACCTAAATCACGGTCGGTTGTAAAAAATAATAAAAAACGGACGTCGTTTGATGCTTTTCAATAAAAGGCACAGGATGTGATGAAGACAAAGGAAAAAACAAAACGAAACCGGATAAGATATAAAATTATAGCGTAAAATATGCGTTAAAAAAAACCTTTGTTATCGTTTTTCCTATATATATATATATAAAAAAAAGGAGTAAAAAGGAAAATAAAATACTGATGATGATAATGATAATGATGACAAAAAAAAGGAAAAAGCAGAGGGGATGAAAGGAAAAAAAAGGCGCGTTAAAAAAAGGATTGGAAAGAGAGGAACAGAGAGAAAGAAGGAGAAATAAATTTTCGCTTGCGATAAAAAATTAATTGCAATAATAAAAATGATAAAGGAAAATAAGAGAAGGAAAAGAAAAAGGAAAGGAAAAAAAGGAATTCGTTCAATGGAAAAGAAAAAAAAAGAAAAAATTTTCTTTTTTTTTTTTTTTTTTTTGATGAGAATAAAATTTTAAAAATTTTCAATTTCAAACAACAGGAAAAATTTTCCCTTTTTGTTTTTCACTTTTTTCCGTTTTTTTTTAATTCTTTCTTTATTTTCTTATTGGCCTTTGTCCCTCTCTCTCTCTTTCTTTCTATCTTTCTTTTTTTTTTCATTTTCTGTCCATCTCCCTTTCTCTTTTTCATTTCTTTTTTTTCTTATTAGTCTTTGTTTTTTTCCCTTTCTCTCTCTCTCTTTTTTTTTTTATTCTCATTTTTACTGTTATTTCTCTTTTTCTCTCTATTCCTTGCTTTCTCTCTCTCTCACTTTTCATTTCTTTTTTTTTTTGCTTTTTCTCTCTCTCACTCTCTTTTTCTAGCTTTTTTTTTATAAATTCTTTCCCTCTCTAACTCCTTTTATCGCTTCTTTTTATTTTGTCTTTGTCTTTCTCATTTTTGTTTTTGTCTTTTTCTCTTTTCTTTTTCTTTTTTTTTTTCTTTCTTAATTTTTCTTTTTTTTCTCCTTTTCCTTTTTTTATTTACACAAGGTCTTTCTCGAAAAGAATTTTAACCAATTTAAATTTTATAATTTTCAATTAAAAATAAATAAAGTGAATAATAATAATAATATTAATAACGTAATTATAAAAAGGAATTTTTTATTCTTTATTCAAATTTTTAAACAAATGTGAGTATAGCAGAAGAAAAAAATATGGAATGAAAGAAGAAAGAAAGCAAAAGAAAATTAAAAAAAAAATTTTTGGAAAAAATCCAAAAGAAAATTTTTTTTGTTGCACAAAGGATATAATAATAATAATATATTGATAAAATTTTGGAGAATTTATAACTCGTATAGAAAACAATAAAATTATAATTTAAATATGCTCATTTATTACTTAAAATATTGTACAACAAACAACAACAACAAACAAAAAAAGAAAAAAAGGAAGAAAGGAAGAAAGAAAACATATTGAAAAAAAATGAAAAATGAAAAACGCGTTTTGAAAATATTAGTTTTTTTACCTATCGAAGCGATGGAGGAGGGGAGAAGAGCGGAGGGGAGGAAAGGCACGGCACGTAGTGTACGACCTTTTTTGACCTTTCGCATTATAATAACCGAAATTTTATTCGGCCGACCGGAAAACGGAGGGGGAAGAAAAAAAAATTTTTTTTTTCTATTCATGAGTTTTCTCAAATCCCATTCTATGGAAATCATATTAATGCATCAAAAGCTAAACATTGTTTACAAAAAAAATTTAATAATTAATTCGTGTCGTCTGCTAAAAAATTCATGATTTCGTATAATGACTGATGCCACGTCGACAATCACTTTGAATTCGTAAAACAAAATTCAATTCTAAAAAAAAAAAAAAAAAAATTTCAAATAATATCACCGTCATCATTATCATCATTATCATTATTATTATCATTATCATTATCATTATTATTAATTTTATGACGTCATAATAATTTATTAAATAGTAAAACCCAAATTGTGTAATAAATAATTTATTACGTAATTACGGTGTCGAAAATTTTATTGATAAATCATTACGAAATATTTCTTTTCTCCCTTCCCTTTCTCCCCCCCCACTGCTGAATTGGGGAAGGGGGGTGTGTGTGGGGGGTAAAGGGAAAGAATAAGAAAATTTCGACACGAAAAATTGTTATTTATGATGTAAAAAAAAAAAAAAAACCGGAAATGGATTCAAAAAAAAATAAAATAAAATTTTTTTTTTCGACGTGCACGTAACGTACGTCGTATTAATAACAAACGGTTTCACGATTAAATTTCGATCGGAAAAATGAAAAAGAGAGAGAGAGAGAGAGAGTCGATAACGATCATTTTTAAAAAAATGGCGGACGGTATAGGAAGTGACGTAAAAATTATTAAAATGGCGGAGAATGATTTCATCGAAGTCAGATCGTTAAAAAAAAAATTTTAAAAAAATTTAATCGGTTGAATGAGTTTTATAAAAAAAAAAAAGAAAAATAATAATTAATTTTTCTTTTATTTTATATTTAATTCGTCATAATTATGACGTAATTATAATTAATTAATTAATTAATTAACGAGAAATTTTTTTTATACTTTTAATTTTTTTCCCGCCATTTTTTCAACATCGTTAGTTAATTGTCGATGGTTGACTCTCTACTTCGACGTTTCATTCGATTCGATTTTCTACGACGACGACGACGTCATTTCATAATAATGATAATAATTAATTTTTCTAGAACGTTCTTTTTTAGAAAAAAATTTAATTTCGCTTTTTTTTTTTTTTACAAAATGAAAGAAAATTATTAAATAACAATAATAATAATAATAAGGGGAAAATCTAATAGAAATTTAAAAATAGAAAAAATCAAATTTTTATTCAATAAGAAAAAAAAGAAAAGGTGTGAAAGGAGGGGGAGTGAAAATGGGAGTGGAAGAAGAAAGGGGGAGGAGGGGGGAAGGAGGAAGGAGGAGAAGGTGGAAATTATAAAACGTTAAAAGCAATTAAAAACATTCGCGCTCGAAAAAAAAAAATGGCGGCGGCGGAGGTGAGGTTTTATATGTGAAAACTTTAGTTTTTTTTTTTTTTTTTACTCGTTAAAAATAAACAACAACAACGAAATAAAATGCAAGCAGACGACAACGACGAAGAGAAGGAAGGATAAAAAAAAAAAATTCACAGCCTTCTAAATATGTGTGTAATCGAGTTAATTATATTATCAATGAGGAGAAAACGATGATATGTTCAATAAGAAAATAAATGTTGGAAAACTGTGACGTCATATACGCTTTTTTTTTCATTCTGACGTATGAACGATTTTATATTTTGTTCTTGTGTGTTTGTCGCGATGTCGTATTTGTTGTTTTCCTGTCGCTTCTTTTTTTTTCCTGTTTTTATCGTGTCGAGTTTTTCTTTTTTTTTTTTTTTTTCGATGACATTTTTTTTTATAAAATTCAAATTTGAAAATCTTGTTATTTGTAAATTCGTGGAACGAAGAAGAAAATTTCCCTGATTTATATTCAAAAGTTTTAGAAAAAAAAAGGAAAAAAATACGGAATGATTGACTGACAGACGGAGAAAGGGAAAAAACTTTAAAGATTTTGTGAGAAATGAAAAAAGGAAAGAAAAAAAGAAAAAAAATAAAGAATCGCAAATGTCGCCGTAAAAGAAAAGATGGTAAGAGAGAGAGAGAGTGAGATAAAGAAAAGATCGAGGAAAGAGAAAGAGAGAAAAAGAGAAAAAGCAAGAGAGAAAGGAAAAAAAAAGGAAAAAAAAGACAGTAGTAAAGAGAGAGTGAGAAAAAGGGGAGAAAAATACGGCAAAAAAAGAGAAAAAAAAAGAGAAAGTAAGAAATGTTCAAAGAGAGAGGAAGAGAAAGAATAAGAAAGTAAGGAAATAAAAAAGAGAAAGAAAGGAAGAGAAAAGCTAGAGAGAGAGAAAATAAAAGAGAAAAATCCAGAGAGGCAAAGAGATTAAGAAAGAGAGGGAAAGAAACAAAATGACAGAGAGAAGAAAAAGACAGTAAAAAAGAGAGAGAGAGATAGTGAGTGAGAAAGGATCAAAGAAAGAGGAAGAAAAACAATAAGAGAAAGAGAGAGAGAGAGTAAAAAAGGATCAAAGAGAGGGGAAGAGAGTTAGAATAAGAGTGAAAGACAGAAAAAGAGAAAAAGCAAGAGAGAGAGGTAGATTAGGAAAAATAAATAGGAAGAGAATAAAAGAAAAAAAGCCAGAGAAAGAGAGAGAGAAAGAAACAAAAAGACAGAGAGAAGAAAAGAGAATAAAAAAAAGAGAGAAAAAAGCAAAAAGAACAGAGAGAAAGGGAGGAAAAGAGAGAAAGAAAGAAAGAAAGAGAGGAAAAACAAGAGAGAATGAATAAGAAAGACAGATAGGGAGAGAATAATAGAAAATTGGTGAGAGAGAGAGAGAGAGAATGGCAATAGTAAATTTGTTTTTTCATTTATAAATTTTTAACCTCACTTAAAAATCAAAATTTTTTTTCAAAAAAAAAAAGAAAAATTTTCTCGCAAGGTTCAAAGATTAGTGTTATAGAACTTAAAGTGTCTCCTGCCACGTTTTTTTTTTTTTCAAATTTTTTTATCGTTATCACCATTGACGTGTTTACTCATTCGATCAACCTGCATGCAACGTTAAAGTTAAAAAATACAAAAATTTGTAACGCGTTTCCTCGTTTAACGCGCGCGTTATTAAATTACGCGCGCGAACAAACGCTTATTTATTTTATTTAAGGTGTTTCTTTTTAATTAAGACACGAGGAAAAGGTAAATTAAATAATTAAATACATACGTCGTTCCCTTTTTTTTTTTTTTTTTTCATCAAATAACTTATTTCTAAATAAATCGGTGTGGGAAAATCCGTATTAAAATTTTCATTTTAAATAAAAACATACAAACTACAATTTCTCGCGTTAAATTATTTCAGAATCTTTTCTATTTTTTTGTTTGTTTAGTAAAATCCAAAACGGAAATGCAAAAAATTTCGTGTCGTTAACAATAAACGAAAACGTGGCTTTAAAATTTCAAAAAAAAAAAAAAATTTTTTTAAAATTTCATCAGAGGTTCCATTTTCAGGTTTTTTGTTTTTTCGTTTCTCTCTGGAACGATATCGAACGCGGGGTAGGGGGAAGGAAAGGGGATGGAAGGAAGGGGAGGAGGACAAACGTGACAAAACAAATAAAATGATTTATGATGATTTTGGTTAGAACCGAATAAATTTTTACAAAAAAAAAAAAAAAAAAAAACGATTTTGAAAATATTTCTTGACGTGGTAAACAAAAAACTAGTAAAAAGTTTTTTATTTTTATTATTTTTTTTTTTTTGAGGCGGTTGTAAGTAAAGTAAAGTAAATAAATGATTCCGGAAAAACGGAAAAGAATTTTTCTTTTTTTTTTTTTCATTTTATTTTTACGCAAGGAAAAATAAATTTGTTAAAAGGAAAAAAAAGGAAAAAGAAAAAGGAAAAAGAGAGAAAAAAAGAAAAGTTTTTATTTTCATAGAGTTTTTTTTTTTACTTTTAAAAGTTTTTTTTTTGTGGGAGGGAGGAGGGGGTGGTAAATTACACGTAAAAATTATAAACGTTTATTGTTAATAAATTATTATTATTATTATTATTTTCTAAAACGCGGCAAAAAAAAAAAATTTTCTTTAACAAAAAATTGAAAAACTTTTTTTTTGTTTTAATCGCGTGATAAATGATATGACGTATATTAATTAGGTAAAATGATTGAGGAATTTTCCGGGAGAGCGCGGGCGCGCGCGCGAATAAACACGTATCACGAGGTGACGATCCGACCAATGAGAATCCTTAATTTTATTCTCGTAAGCTAAGTTAAGTGACACGAAGATACAATCCACGAAAATGGAAAATGGGGGGGAAAAAAATAAATTAAAAATTTTTTTTTTTTAAATTTTTTTTCTTTTCGCGTTAATAATAGTCATTAAACATAAAATAAATTATAAATTATAAATTTTATCACGAATGTGATTTCGTAGTTTAAATCATTATTATTATTATTATTTTGTTTTAAATAAAAAAAAAAAAGATACTTTATCGTAAAGTTCGTTTTCTCCTTATTATCTCATAGAGAAAATAAAAAAAAAAGGAAAATGGCGGATGAAGTTTTAACGTTTGCGTTTTGCATTGAAGTGTGAATTTAATATGTTGCGCGATTTTGTGTTTTTTAAAATGAAATGAGAGAGTATTAAAAAGGGAAAAAGGAAAAATTTTTTAAAAAAGTTGGGGGGTTGAAAGTAACCGACGAGAAGAAAATTTTTCTGTAAAAAGTTTGAATGAGTTTAAATATGATGAGGTAAGGGATGTGGTTAGTAAAAATGCAAGGGATGTGTTTTTGCGTAGATGGGTAGGGGTGTGTGTGTTGTAGATATATGAGGCTGTAGGGGTGTGTTTGTTGGTGTAGTGGGGGGGGGAGATTGTGTGTTTGTAGGAGAAGATGAATGGAAGGAATTATACTAGACGTTAATGTCACATGAAAAATTGAAAAAAAAAAAAAGGATTATTTAAAATTATTTTAAGGACCGCGTTTTTACCACACGCGAATTTCGAAGATAAACGAAGGGAGGGAAAGAGGAAGGGGAAGGAGAGAGGGGAAAATAAAACAACTTAATTAAAAATTTTTTAATTAGAATGAATTAAAAAACAATTAATTTTTTTTTGTTTTTTTTTTTTATTTAAATCGTAATTGAAATAAAAAAGCGCGAATTTTAAAATGAATACAAAAAATAAAAAAATAAAAAAAAAAATTAAGAAAATGAAGAAAGGAATGACTGAAAAGAAAAAAATGGAATGAATGACTGGAATTTTTTTTTCTTTTTGTTAAATTTAAAAAATTTTTGGTTTTGTATTTTTAACAAAAAAAGAGCGAGAAAAAAACAACATAGAAATAACGAAAGAAGGGGGAGACAGAGAGGTGGGGGAAAAAGAAAAGAAAAAAAAAGAAACAAAAGAGAGAAAGAAAGAATGTAAACTTGTGAAACTTTGATTTGAAAGAAAGAGAGAAAAAGGGAAAGAAAGAAAGAGAGAGGGGGAAAAAAAAAGAATGTACACTAATGAAACTTTGGAACCGAAGGAAAGAGAGAGAAACAGGAAAAGAACAAAGAAGGAGAGAAAGAAAAAAACGAAAGAGAGAGAGAGTGAAAGAAAAAAAATGAAAAAGAGAAAGAAAAAAACGAAAGAGAGAGAGAGAGAGAGTGTGTAATCGTGTTTTTGTTTGAATGGTAATGAAAGGGGGAGAGAGAGAGAGAGAAAATATGTGTCTGTGTGAAGAATAAAGAGAGAGTATCCAAAGGTGTGGATGTGTGGGTGTTTGTATGGTAAAGAGAGAGAGAGAGAGAGGAGAAGGGAAAGAAAGAAACCAGAGAGAAAGAAACGAGAGAGATAGAGAGAGAGAGAATGTAAACTAATGGAACTTGGATTCGATCCCACACACACACACACACACATCAGCTTTTTATAAATTTTCATGCATCAATTTCAATTCTCTCTCTCTTTCTCTCTCTCTTAGTTATTTTATTTTTTATTATTTTCAACTCAAAAACAGATTGTTTCCCATGAAAATGTCAAAAACAAACAAAAATGGAAGAAAAAAATAAAAATATTTTTTTTTCTTACTCCCTTTTCCCCCTTCCCTTCTTCTCCTCCACCACCATCACCACCACCGCCACCGCCTTTTCCCTTTCTTAATTCATAACCTTTTCCAAAACTTCTTTTTTTTTTTTATTTTTTTTTTCTTCCAATTTGAAAATAATGAAAAAAATTTTTTTTAAAAAACTTTTTTTTTTTCTCATATATATAAACAACAACAACAACGATGACGACATTCATATCATATTTGTTATTTTTTTTCCTTTTTTCCATTGAATTTTTAAAAAAAAAAAAAAAGAAAAATTTTTTTTTGTCGTTTTTCTTTCACAACAAACATTTTTTAAGTTTTCGTTTATAAAAATTAAATTTTATATCAAAATAAAGATGGCGGAAACGATGAGAAAAAAGTGATGGCGGTGGTGGTGATGGGAGGGGGCGGAATAAAGGGAAACCGCGAATTTAAAAAAATTTTTTTATTTTGTTTATTTTTGGTGCCACGTTTTCTCAAAATGAATAAAATAAAATAAATAATTTATCGAAAAGAAAAGGGATAAACCCTTAGATTTAGGTACGAATCCTGAATTTTGGACTCCCGAATTTCGAACCTACGGGAACATAATTAAATTTCCCCTTGCTCTCCCCCCCGCAATTAATAACAAAAAAAAAAAACGTCAAATCGACACGATAACATAAAAAAAAAAAAATTAATTAATTGAAAACCTTTGATGATGATGACGATGATGATGATGATAATAATGATGATGATAATGATGATGATGATAATGATGATGACGAAAGGACAAAACCCAAAAGAAAGAAAAAAATTTTTTTTTTCCTTTTTTCTTTCAACAGAAAGGATAAAACGTTTCTAATAAACGTTAAGTAGCTTTTACAAATCTTCATTTTTTTCATCGCCGCTTCTTGCCCCTTTCCCCGCCCCCTCGTTTCTTTGCCCTCCCCCAGTCTCCACTGTCCCTTTCTTAAAAGGAAGAAAAGAAACAAACAAACAAACAAACAAAATACAAAACGTCAGAAGAAAAAAAAAAATTTTCATTTTTTACATTGTCTTAATGAAACCGACGTCTTTTTTAATGTTTACTTTTATTGTCTTTATTATCATCATTATCATCGTCATTGTCGTTGTTTTTATTATTATTATTATTATTGTCGTTAGGTAATTATATCAGGTTAGAAAAAAAAATTTTTTTTTTTTTTCCAATTACGTTAAAAATATAATTTAAGTAAAAAGGTTTTCTTTTTCTTATATATCTATATATTTATATAAATGGAATGTAAACCAATTTAATTACTTTTAATTTCCGCCATAATAAAAACCAATTTTTTTTTTTTTTTTAATATTGATAAAAATTAATCATCGAATTACTGTGAAAAATTTGAAAACGAGATGATTGAAAAGGGAAGGGAAACAAAAGTGGGGGAAAGAGAAAGAAAGGAGAGAGTGAGAATGGGAGAAGTAAAAAAAAAATGGAGAGAGAGAGAGAGAGATACTAAGAGTGTGGAGAGAAAGAAAATGGAAGGAAAAAGAGAGAGAGATTAGGAAAAACAAAAAAAATTAAAAATTAGAAGAAAAAGAGAAAGGGAGATTGAAGACAAGTAGTAAGTGAGTAGAAAGGGAAAAATAGAGAGATGTAAAGCTAAAATGGAGAATAAAAGCTGTAAAGTGTAAAGAGAAAGAGAGAGAGAAAAGAAATCGGGAGAAAGAGAGTGTTTAGAGAGAAAGAGTGAAAGGAAGAAAAAAGAAATTAGGAGGAAAAAGGAAGAGAGAGATAAAGAAAATGGGTAAAAGAGAGAAAAGAAAATGGGTAAGAGAGTGAGAGAGAGAAAAGAAAGTGGGTAGAGAATGAGTGAGAGAGAGAAAAAAAAGTGGGGATAAGCAGTGAGAGAAAAGAGAGTGGACAGAGGGAGACAAAGAAAAAGAATAGAGAGAGAAACGGAAAAAAAAGTAGGAAGATATAGAAAGGTAAAGAAAGTGGACAGAGGGGAAGAGAAAAAAAGAAAAACGGCAGAGAAATAGAAAGAAAAAAAAGTGAACAGAAAGAGAATAAGAGAGAGAAAAAGAAAATGGCTAGAGAGAGAGAGAGAGAGCGACAAAAAGAAAGAAATGAAAAAAAGGAAAAATATGTAGAATAAGGAGTGGCGTAAGCGTGTGTTGAGAATGTCAGAGAGAGATACAATTATTGGAAAATGAAAGAAAGAAAGCAAGAGACAAAGACAAGAAAGTATTGGTCAGGAAGATAAAAAGAGACATTGAGGAAGACAAAAAAAAATGAAAATAAGAAAAAGACAGAATAAAGACAAACTAAAAAGAAAGACATATAAACAGACAAAGAGAGGGAGAGAAAGCAAAAAAAAAAAAAGAAGGAAGACAAAAACTAGTAGGATAAGTTAAAAAAAAAAGGAAACGTAGGTAGACGTCGGGGAACTAGAATTTTTTCATTATTTTTTATTCTTCTCCCACTTTGAAACTAATAAGAAAGAAAGAAAAAGAAAAAAAAAAGGAAAAAAGAAATGGTAAACTGATATTTTCATTTTTAAAAGTGTTTTGTTTTCATCCGACTTAAAAAGTAATTCAAACCGTAATAATTTTTTTTTTTTTTTTCAAAACCATAGAGATTAATATGTCGTTATACTCTATGGTTTTTTTTTTCTTTTTCTCATATATGTTTTTAACTTGAAACGACGACGAACGTATAAAATTACATTGCATCAGTTAATTGTTAATTTTTATGTCGATGACTGTAATTTTTGTTATTACATCTCGCGTTACAAACTTTTTCTTTTTTATTGTTTCATATAGACGACTCGTTTCCGTTTCCGTTTTCTTTTCTTTTTTCTTTCTTTAAATGACTTTAAAACCGTTAAATTTTTTTTTCCTCCCGTAATTGCAAAAACTTAATATAATAATAATAATAATTAACGAAAAACAGAAATAAAATTTTTTTTTTTTTTTTTTTTTATTCGGTAAGTTTCGATTTTTTTCATTCGTTTGTCGGAAATTTACAAAAAAAAAAATGAGGATGGGAAAAAGGAGGGGAAAAGTCATAGAGTAATAAAACAAAATCGAAATTTAACAAAAAAAAAAAACTTATTATTTTTATGTTGTTGTTGTAAAAAATAGGAGGCGGTGGAAATGGAAAAAAAATGGCTAATGAAGTTTTCCCTCACTTAATGACACAAGTTCGCCCCCCCCCCCGAACGCGCGTAATTTTTTCTTTTTGGGCGGGAAATTCAAAAAAAAAAACATAATGCCTAAAGCCATTTTATAAAAAAAAGAAGATGAAGGAGAGAAAGAGAAGAAAGAGAAGAAGGATAAGAAAAAAATGAAAATAAAACCGCGAGATTGAATTTCATTTTTTTAACCGGAAGAAAAGAAAAAAAAAAAATTTTACTTTTTTTTTTTTATTTGACCGAAAGGGAAAAAAGGAAAAAAAATAAAAGGAAAGAAAATATGGGGAAAAGGAACCGAAGAAAAAATGGAAAAAAAGAGAAAAACAAACATAATAATAATGATAATGATAAATTCGATTTGAATTAATCTTTTATTCTTATCGTTCGTTATTTGGAATGAATTAAACGATAGGTCATTAAACCTTTTATCAAAATATTTTTTATTTTCTTCATAGAGAGAGAAAAAGAAAGAGAGAAAGAGAGAGAGAGAGAGAGAGAGAGAGAGAGAATTACTAACGTAATTTTTCTTATCAAAAATTAAACGGAAACGGAAAAAGGTGAAAATATTGTTTGACAAAAAAAAAATTTTTTTTATTTTCTTCCAAACGGTTTTTATTTTTCTTCTTTTTTTTGGAAATTTTCTTTTTTTCCCATTTCCCCTCCCTTCTTTTCTTTCTTTTCTCCTTCTCTATCTTTTCTCATTTTATTAGATTCGAAACTCGTGGAAAAAATGAAATTTTTTTTTTTTTTCGAAACGGAAATATCAAAATAGAAATAAATTTGATGTTTAAAACGAAAACGACGGTAAAATTTCAATAAAAAAAAAAAAAAAAACATCGAAAACGATTTTAAAACGAAATAATTATAAGAGAGAGAGAGGGGGGGAGGGGGAGAGAGACAGGTGAGGGGAAAAAGAAAGAGAGAAACGTCGTAATTAATAAGATGTCGACATGTTTTGAAATATTCCGAATGAAATATTTTTAAAAAAAAAAAAATTTTTTTTCTTCTTTTTTACTTCTTTTTCTTCTTTTTCTTCTTGTTGAAAATAATTTTTAAGAGAAAGAGATAGGGAAAGAAAGAGAGAGAATAAAAAAAAAAAAAAAAAGAAATTACTAATGGATAATTTTTTTCTTTGGAGAAAATTTAAAAAGCAGAAGAGAAAAAAAAAAAAAATTAGAGAAAAATTTAAAAATAATAATATGATGAATAAGAAGAAGAAGAAGAAGGACGAGTAGAAGAAGAAGGAAGATGAGGAGGAGGAGAAAGAAGGAGGGAGAAATAGAGGAGGAGGAGAATAAATTACGAAAAGTAGAAACGAATGAAAATGAAAATGAAAAGAAATCTCTCAGTGATTTTTCCTTTTTGTAATAATGTTTTATTATTATTATTATTATTATTATATGAAAAGGACTTTTAATTTTTTTTACAAAATGTCGAAAGTACTTTTACGAAATTGTCAGAATCACTAACGAACGTTAAACGACTTTTGATAAAAACCTTAAAAACCCGAATGAGATTTTACAATTGGTGTTGAGTTGTTTTCTCCGAATCAAAAAACGGAAAAGGATCCAAACGGAAATCACGGGAATCGTTTTCGTTAGATAATTGAAATTTAAAAAAGAAAAATGAAATTGAATAAACAAAAAAAAAAAAGAGAAAACGAAAAAAATAAGACACGTGAAGAAAAAGGAAAGAAAAAAAAGAAAAAAAGTGGAAAGAATAAAAATGAAGGGAAAGAGGAAAAAGGTGGAAGAGAAACAAAAAAATAAATATTAAATACAAAAAAATTAAGCGGAAGGTATAGAAATCACGAGAGAGAGAGAGAGAAAAAGAGACAGCGAGAGAGAAGAAGAGAGGGAGCTAAACAGGAAAATAGAGAGAGAAGGAATCAAATAGAAAAATAGCGAGAGGAGGGAAAGAGAGAATGAAACAAAGAGACACACACACAGAGAAAGAAATAAAGAGAAAGAGAGAGAGAGAGAATGAATCGGAAAAATAACTAGAAAATAATAAATAAATAGAAAAATAATGAGAGAGAGAGAAAGAGAAAGAGGGAGGTAATTAGACAGAAAATAGCGAGAGAGAGAGAGAGAGGATTAAAGGCCTGATATATGGAAAGAGAAGGAAAAAGTGTATGAGATCTAGAAACAGAGAGAAAAAAAGAGAACTAAACAGAAGAATAACGAGAAAGAGAGAGAAAGAACCAAACTGAAGAATAACGAGGGAGAGAGAGAGAGAAATTAAAAAAAAATTATGATGCAAAAAAAAAGAAAAAAAAATTAATTTTTCACAAAGTCAACCTTTCTACCGCCTGAAGGGAATTTGCTTTCTGTCTCGTTTTTCTCCATTTTTTTGCGGGGGAAGGGGGTCAAAAGGTCGAAAGTTTGATATTGAAATAAAAGGAATAAGGCGCGGAACAGAAAATGAAGAAGATGATGATGATGATGATGATGACAACAAGAACCTTTTTTTTTTCTTTCTCATAGAGTACATAAAGAATTTCATTTTCCTCATATAATAAAACGTTAATCACTTTTTTTAAACAAAATAATAATAATTTCAATATTATTATTATTTTATTTTATTTTTTATTAATATAAATTTTAGTCAAAAATTAAATTTTATTACTTTCAACGTCGTTAATGCCACTACAAAACGTTACAACAACAACAACAAACAACAACAAAAAAAAATAAAAAATAAAAATGGAGTCGTAAAAAATTAATAGGAAATTTTTCCTCTTTCTCTTTCTTTTTTTTTTTTTTTTAAATATTATTTTATCGATTTTCCGATCGTCGTTAACAGAAAGAAAAAGGAAATAATAATAATAATAATAAATTTTATCATTATTATTATTGTAAAGAAATATTTAAAAAAAAAGCAAAAAAAAAAAATTTTAATTTTTAATATTAATTTTGCGTGACGTAAAAAAACGTGTGACGTCATTTTCATTTTTTCCCCCCAAAATATAAACGGAAAATTTTTAAATTTTTAATGTTTAACTTATGAATGTTTAGGAAAAGGTAAACACGGGAAATCCTTTTATTTCTCCCATTGATTATTTACTCTATGAATTTTTTTTTTTTTTTTTTTTTTTTTTCATTAAAAATCCAAATTCGAAATAGTCGAATTGTAATGACGTCACTTCCTACAGGGGGTTTCCTGTTTTTTTTTTTTTTTTTTTTTTGTAAAACGAACTCAAATTATTTTTATTATTTATTACTTTTTCATTTATTATTTCGATTGAAAAAAATAAAAATAAAAAATGGCGGATGAATGAGGGAGAAGGAGGAGAGGATAATAATTATTTAAAAAAAAAAAAAAAAAAAAAGGAATTTCGACATTTTTTTTTTTTTTTTTATAATCGTAAAATTTATAACCGAGGAAATTGAAAACAAGTTGAAGTAAATAAAAATGGCTTTTTTTTCGGTTTTTTTTTTTTTTACTTTTTTTATTTTATGGTTTTAATATATATATATATATATATTTTTTATGACTTTTTAAGGTTCGTTAAAGACGGGAAGGTCGGGACGGACGGGATGGACGAGAGATTTTGATTGAAAATAAAAAAAAAAAAAACTTTCGGTTCGGTTGGGTTCGATTTTCAATCGAAAATCTTGAAAATATTAAAAATACGTGAATCTGTATTGTTGCGATCGTAAATGTTATTTTTCCTCTTCCCTTCTTCTCTCCCTCTTCTCCCTCCTTCCTTCAGGAAATTGTACGAGGGCGTTTGATATATGTGAGTTAAAAGCAAAGAGAGAAAGAGAGAAAAGTGTGGAAGATCTAGAAGAGAGAAAATAAGAGTGTTAGAATTCCTGAGTGAGAGAGAGAAAGAGAAAGTCTGGTAGGAAAATGAGGTAAGGAGATGAATTTCAAAGAGCTAAAGAATCTGAGAGAGGTATCTACAATAGGTAGGGAGAGCCAGGGCCTGAGAGAGAGAGAGAGGGTTAAAGGTCTGGTATATAGAAAGAGAGAAAAAGAAAAAAAATAAGAATGAATCAGAGTAAAAGAGAAGCGTGGAAGATCTAGAAAAAAAGAGAGAGCGTAGTATAGAAATACGGATTACATCCAAAGAGGTAAAGAACCTGAGTGAGGTGCTTACAAGAGGTAGGGAGAATCAAAGCGAGAGAGAGAGAGAGAAAGAAAAAAAAAATTGAGTGTGCGAGATCTAGGAAGAGAGAAAGAAATAAAGAAAGTGAACAGAAAAAGAGAGAAAAATTAGAGAGAGAGAGAGAGAAATTAGAGGAGTTGGCAGAAAAAGAGAGAGAGAGAAATAAAGAAAGTGAACGAAGAGAAAAAGAGACAGGTAGAAAAATAATGATTTTAGAACCGAAGAGCCAAAGAAAAGTTAGAATCAAAGGATTAAAAAACATGATATATAGAAAGAAAGAGAGAGAGAGAGAGAGAGCAAAAAAGTTTGCAAAATCAAGAATGAGAGATGGGTAGAGAGAGGGAGAGAGAGGAAGAAAGAGAAAAAAAAGTTTTTATAAAACAATAATAATAATTGTAAAACTTTTTATTTTTATTTTTTTATCCCCCGTTTCCTGTTCTCTGACGTATTTCCGTTAAAGATTGATTTCGAAAAAAAAAAAAAATTTTTAATTTTTCATTTTAAAAAAATTAGAAACGTGCATCATGAAAAAAACATCATCATCATCATCATCATCATTCGAAAAAAAAAGAATCGAGAAAACAAAGTAAATTTTCGGTTGTTGTTCGTTTGTTTGTTTGTTTATTTATTTGTTTTTCCCTAAATTTCCTTTCTCTCTCTCTTTCTTTTCTGAGTTTGTTGTTATATAAACTAATAAAGTAGTTTTTCTCTTAACGTTATCATTATTATTATTATTACTATATATTTGCGGGTTTTTTTTTGTTATTAAATAAATACTTTAGAAGTCGTTCAAAAAAAAAAAAAAATCAGACATGTTTGTTTTTTGTTTGTACGCGTCGACGGTTTGTGTTATTTGTTTGTTTGTTTGTTCGACTTTTTGTTATTTGAAAAAAAAAAAAAAAAAAAAAAAAACAAGATGGAGGAACGTATTTATTTAACCCATAAAACGTCATCACTTCATTAACGATCTCATCAATACATGGGAATGAGAGAAACATTTTTTGGAAAATAACAAACAAAAAGGAAATGATGATTAATACGTCATAGGCTGAAAGGAAAAGGAAAATGGAGGATAAAGATAAGAGAAAATCTGAAAGAAAAACGGAAACGACGACGACAATAGCAACAGAATTAAACCGCGACGGGAAGAAAAAGAAAAAAAATTTTTATTTTTTTGTCTTGATCAAAGAAATTGAGAAAACGTCACAACCGCGTGACGTCATACTGTTTGTCGCATTATTCGTTCACCGTTTCGACATTTTTGTTTGTGTTTGTTCGTTGTGTAGTTACAAAAGGGAAAAAAAAATTTCTTTTTCAAAATCAAACACATGATCTTAAGAAAAAAAAAAAAATCCGCATTTGTGGATGTTGTTCGAACAATAACAACAACAACAACAACAACAGGAACAACCGAAAGGTTATCTATCGTTTCTGTTGTTATTTTTTGTCCTTTGCCATCTGTCGTTTTAAATTTAAGAAAGGGAAAAAGGTTTAGGAAAGTTTTTTCGTTTTTTCACTTTTAGCCTTTTCCGAACCGTTGGAAGAAAATTTTTTTCAGACCGTTTGTCGTCCATTTTGTTTTTTTTTAAACATAAATAAAATTTAAATTTTCGCATTATTTAAAGTGAAATAATTTTATTTTGTAATAACAATCGCCGCCATTTTTTTCTCTTATCGTTATCATTATTTGAAGAAGTAATAATAATGATTAAAAAAAAAGAAAACCGCCGACGACCGCAACGGTAATCCACCGTTCATTGATTTGCGGGGGGTAGGGGGCGGAGAGGGAGGAAGAGGAATACGGGAAAATCTTTTGTGATCGTAACAATCGAAGGAAAGAAAGAAAGAAAGAAAAAAAAAAGAGAAATTTTTTTCCTTTGAAAAATCCTAAAAGAAAAAAAAAAAAAAAAAAAAAAAACGGAAAATTCGCGCGCGCGCACAAAAGACAAAAACAAAATGGCGGAAATTTTTTTTCTTTTTTTGTACTTCATACGTACTCGCGGTCACTTAAATTAGGTCATCAATTTTTTTTTTTTTTTTTTTTTTCGGTTAAATTATGTCTTACATTAATCTAATTTTCTTATTTAATTTAATTTTACTTGATTGAATAATGGCGTTCGAACGGCGTTCGGATTTTTTTAAAATAAATTTTTCAAAGCTTTCCTTTTACGCGTTGTGCGAATGCGAACGTTTAATTTTATTATTATTATCATTATCA
The DNA here is from genome assembly GCF_000006295.1 of Pediculus humanus corporis. Taxonomy (NCBI): domain Eukaryota; kingdom Metazoa; phylum Arthropoda; class Insecta; order Psocodea; family Pediculidae; genus Pediculus; species Pediculus humanus. The sequence continues at coordinate 27,725 of NW_002987861.1, read as the reverse complement.
TGAAATTTTTATCAGTCGATTGTTAACGACGAAGGGCGAAAAATAAGAAAAATTTTTCAATATTATCATTATCATTACTATTTAAAACTGAAAACGTGGAAGAAGAAAACGATTTGAAAATCTTTGAAGTGTAACGGAAAAAAGTATTTCAAAGTTCATTAATTAATTTAAAAAAGGCAAAAAAAAAAAAAATTAATTAAAAGAAAATTGTAGGGGGGAGAGGTGAAGGGGAAGGTTAAGAGGAGGGGAAAATGTGAGTGACCGATTGAAATCGTCGTAGAAAATTCTAGAAAGTTTTTTTTTTTTTTTTTTTTTTTTTTTTTTTCAAGCTTTTGTCCCTTTTTATATAAAAATATAATGAAATGATTTTTCTTTGTTACGTTAATTTTTTGGAAAGGGACCCCATTTTTTTTTTGTAAGGGAAATTAATGACGTGTAATTACCTGTAACAAAAAAAAAAAAAAAAAAAAAAAATTAAAAGAGTGTGTGTTACGGTTGAGAGAGGATGTACGCGTGCGAGAAAGAAGGAAAAAGTGGAAGAAACGAACGAGAAGGTTGAGAGAGAGAGAGAGAAAAGGAATGGAAAGATATAGAAAAAGAAAAGTGTGTGTAAATGTGTGTAGTAGACAGAAAAAGAGAGAGAAAGAAAGTGTACGGTCTTGTGTGAGAAACAAAGAGAGAGAGAGAGAGAGAGAGAAGAAATGTTAAAAATGATGAATGACGTTTTAAAAGTTCTAATAAATGAATTTAGTTTTTTTTTTTTCCCCCGGAAAAGGTTATCCGAAAACCTTTTTATATATGTATATATTTTGGTTCTTTTGGAAAAATTTTTTTTCCCACCCTCACCTCACCCCCCCTCTCATCCTTATCCTCATTCTCACCTAAGGTCATTAACAAAAAAAAATGAAGCAAAATGTTTACTACTTTTTAGAAAAAAATTTTTTTTTTCTTCCTTTTTTTCGCATTTTTTTTTTTTTACGACTTTTCTGTTGGAAAATTTTTTTTTTTCAACACCGGATTTTGCTGTCGTTTTAACTGAGGATTCAGATCGTTTACCCCCCCAACCCTCCCCCCAAAAAAAAATAAATAAATGTTTCGTTTTAGTTATCGTATCGTCGTCGTCGATTTTAGGGACGAATTCGTTTTAATATTATTATTATTATTATAGGATTTAAATTTTGTTAACAAAAACCGGTTGTGACGTCATTATCAACAAAATAATAACAAAATCGGTTAAAATACGAGAGCTGTTTTTGAATTATTTCTTAATAATAATAATAATAATAATGATTATTATTATTATTATTACTATAAAACGCCATTTGTTTTTAACATCTGACATTCACGAATGTGAATTTACTAATAAATCTCTCTCTCTTTCCCCTCTCTTCTCTTGCTTTCTCTCTTTCTCTCTCTCTCTCTTTTCATAATGGTACGAATGGTGTGCATATAAAGTCTAAAAATTTGATTTTTACGTCGCGTTGCATCGGCAAATCGATTTACGCGGGTTTCTAGAAATTTCTACGACGATAATAAAAATTCTCACGCTCGAGGAACCGCAACGGGAAAATCTCGTAGAAATTTTTTTCTTTTTTTCCATACGTTTAAAATCTCATTAAGGTTTCCCTCATTTTTAAATTTTCCCGCGCTTTTTACTTTCCGTCTCGTAACGCGTCACGTGGAAAAAAAAACAAATTGAAATATTTAATCACGAGTCGAAGACGACGTGTATTTAAAATTCAATATGGCGTCGATTAATGATTTTTTTCCGTTATTTTTTTCTTATAAAAAATTTTATTTTTAATAGAATATTCTATTGTTTTTTGTCGTTTTTCAAATTTAAATTTCGAGGGGGAAAAATTTTAACCGCCATTTTAATTGGCGGCAAAGGTGGCGGCAAAAGCGGAAGCTCGTCGACGGCAAAAATTATCGTAAAAAAAATTTTTTTTTTTTTTTTCAATAAGAAAAATTCAAAAAAACGGATGCAAAAAAAAAAAAAAAAAATTCCAATTTATGTGATCGATCGATTTTACAAAATAATAAATCACGTATTCGATTTAAATGAATGATTTTATTAAATCGAATCGAAATACCGGAAGTGGTCGGTTATTCAAAAAAAAAAAAAAAATTTATTATTATTTTTTTTTTGTACACGATAATCAAAAGTAAATTTTTTTTTTTTTTTTTAATAAAAAATTAATTTCCCTTTTTTATTCGATTTTCGAGGGAACTTTTTTGTCTAGGGAAACCAATAATTAAAAAAAAAGGGAAAAAATTTCCCCGCTTATAAATTTTTACCGAAGGAACGGAAAATTTTTTTTTTTTTTTTGTTCCTTTTTAATTATTAATTATTATTAATAGGGATGAGTTGAAAGAAGAAGGGGGACTTTCTTTTAAATGTATAAAAAATTCCAGAAATTTAATGTGTCGGTCGTGTGTTACGTCATTGTTTCCATTTTTATTAATAAAATTTCCGTAACTTTATAACTTTAATTAACGGTCGCCATTAAATTTAAAAAAAAAAAAAAAAAAATTGTCATTGTTTATCAAGTTTATCGATTTTATTAAAAAACAAAAAAAAAACAAAAAAAATGTATTCGAAAACGGGAACGCGGGAATGGGGGGAGAAGAGAGGGAGAAGGGGGAAGGGGAAGAGTAAAGGGAAGTAAAGGGACGTAGCGATGTGTAATTCATCAAATGGATTCCCCTTAAAAAAAAAAAAAAAATGGCGGGGATTAAAGAAGAAATTTTTCAATTAGCGTAAAAGAAAATTTATTATTATGTCGAATTATTATTATTATTATTATTAATATTGAATGGAAAATTCTTGTGAAAAAGTTTCTTAAGAAAATTTCTTTTTTTTTTTTTATTTAAAAAAAAAAAAAAAAAAAAAAAAAACAAAAGACAGAGAAAAAGGGAGAGAAAAAGAGAGAAATTTTTATTTAACAAAAAAAAAAATGGCGAAATTGAAATTGAAATTTTTTTTTTCTGGAAAAATTCTTGGACGGTTTTACAATATGGCGACAACTCATTTTGAAATAAGGTTATAAAAAGAAGAAATGTCATGTTATAAATTGTTAGAATGAATTTATTGTTAGATTGTAATGTTCTCGTCCCTTATTTATTCATGGAAACGTTTATGGACGTTATAAACACCCAAAAAAACAGTAACAATTGGTATCGAAATAGTAGCAATGGGTACCAAAATAGAAAATAGAACCTTCCAAAAGGTTTCCCTTTCCTGTGTTGTTTTTATTATTCTCTCATTGTTAGAGCTTTTATTGCGGTGAAAGTAACAATGAGTGATATGAAACAAATAAAAGAAGATGGAATCACTGAAGAAACGGTTTTTCCGATCTTGTCGTGTTTCGGTGACGTTCGTCCGTTCGTCAACTTTGGTACCATTCATTCATCATCAATTTAGTGCAGTGATCGTGAAGTGTGACTCGGCATTGTTTAGAAGTGATCGATTTTTAGTTATAACTCCTACCGATTGAGTGAGAACATCTTGTTTGCTACAGTACAGAAGAGTCAAAAAATACTTAATTCTTCTTCTTCGCTACGACGAGATAGAGTAATCATCACAGGAGGCCTAGAGAGAAGAAAGAAGAAAACGTGGTGGTGTTGTGCATCGACCGATGATCGAATCAGAGATGAAGATTTATTGATTTGAAGTTACGACGACGAGAAGAAAGACAATCAAGCAAATAACATAACAATGTATATTTAAAAAATTATCGTGGAAGAAGAATGAAAAAATAATAGTAATAATAATAATAATGAAATAATAATGGAGCACTACGCCATTTTGAACTTGGGAGGAAAAAAAACAAGAGTAAGGAAAAGAAAATTATTGTCATCATCACCATTAAAATTATAATCATCATCATCATCATTACCAACATCATCACCATCATCACCACCACCATCATCATCATCATTATCTTCCCCAACATCTTCGTCATCATCATCGCGACAAACAACAAAAAGGCGCGAAATATTTTTCAGGGTGAAACGTTTGTAATATTATTATCACTGTCGCCGTCGTCGACGTCATTTTTTTTCTTTCGGGTTTCTACTCTCACGCACTCACGCACCCACCCACCTACGCAGGCACGCACATTCGAAACTTTATCAATTATCATTATTATCATTCGGTTTTTTTTTCTTTTTTTCATTTATTAAATGTTATGGAGAAAAAAAAATAAAAAAAAATTCGGACGGTATCGATATCGACCATGAATCACATTTCACGTCGTTCCAGTACGTTATCAAAAATAAAAATAATAATAATAATAATAATAATAATAATAATAATAATAATAATAATAATAATAATAATAATAATAAAGAGATAAGAAAACAAAATATTTGGAAGGAAAGAAGAGGAGGAGGAGAGGGAAAAAAATAAAGAAAAAAAAAGTGAAAAATGAATTATAATAATATGAGGAATAAAATGAAAAAAAAATTAAAATATAATTCAAAGGTAAAAAATAAAAGGAAAATAAAAGGAAAAAGGAAAATTGTTAAAAATAATAATAATAATAATAATAAGAAAAGTATAAGAAAAATCGATAAAGTACCCCCCCACAAATATATATATATATATAGAAAATGTTCCAGAAAAAAAAACCGGATATTATTGAAAATTTATATTTTAAAAAAAAAAACAAAAATTGAACTGGAGAAGGAAAAGAAAAAAATTTTCGGAGAAAATTATTATTATTATTATTAATTTTTTTTTTGGAAATCGAAAAATGAAAAAAAAAAGAAAACGAACAATTGTGTGGAAATATTAAAAAAAAAAAAAAAAAAAAGTGTAAGAGATAATAAAATGGATTTTAACTGTTGTTATTATTATTATTATTATTATTATTATTATTATTATTATTATTATTTTTGTTATTGAAAACCGGAAATGAATTAAAAAGGAAGCGACGGCTGGAACAACAACAATCGAAAGGAATGTTAGAATTGTAGATTAGAAAAATTAAATCTCGTTTTGGTTTTTATAAAAATTTTTTTTTGGAGGAATTGATTGACCGACTGGAGTTTTAATTTTTCCAGTAGATTTAGATTTACTTATTAAAATAAAATAAAAATGGAAAAGAAAAAAGAGGAGAGAAAATGGGAAAGAGGGAAATCTGGAAAAAAAAATTTTTTTCCTTTTCCTGATTTTAATATTCGAATATTTATGGAGCGTTTATGGAATGTTTAAAAAAAGGATATAATTCTAATCGGTGAAATTTTTAAACCGGAAACTGAATTTAATATTCTATCTCTCTTCACTCTTTCTCATATTTTCTCTCTTCCTCTTCTCTTTTTTCCCCTTCTCTTTTTCACATAATTTCTTTCTTTCTTCTCCTTTATCTGTGTTTTTCTATTTTCTATCTGTTTTCTTTTCCCTTTCTACTTTTTCTTCCCTTCTCTCTAACACATACTCTCTCTCTGCCTTCTCTCTTTCTTTTGCTCCTCTCTCTCTTATTTCCTCTATTTCTCTGTATATTTTTTTTCATCCTCTGGTATTTTCTTCCTCTTTTTTCTCTCTTTTCTTTTTTTTTTCCCTTCTTTCTTTTAGTTTTTTTTTCACTCTCGGTTTTTTTCTAATTTTTTCTTCTCTTATTTTCTATCTCTTTTTTTTGTCTCTCTCTTTATCTATTTTTATTTATTTTTTTCTCCTTTTCTCTTTCTTTTCCTCTCTCTTGTTCTCTAATTCTTTCTTTTCTTTCTGTCCCTATCTTTCTCATTCAAAAGTAAGAAAATTTTTTTTTCCCATGTCATCACAAGCACCAATATTAAAAAATTACATATATAAATATATATCGTTTGAAAAATTATGAAATATGATAAAACGTTGTTTACACATTCTATGGATATCATAGAGATTAATATAATGTCAAGAGGTCAATCAATACCAGTACGGCACTTTTGAAAATTTTTTTTTTTTTTTTTTAACGACGATTTTGATTTATCGCAACGAAATTTTTTCCAATAAAAACTAAAAAAAAAAAAAAAAAAATTGAAGGTGAAAAGCGTTTGGAAAAACTTAAATGGCGCTGTCGGTGCTGCCGTCGGTGCTACTGTTGGTGCTCTCGGAAAACGTAATACCCCGCATTAAATGTATATATATATTTTGTTAAAGACCTTTAAAATAATTTGTCACGCGTGGTAAAAATCAACTCGTTAGTTACGTTAAGTCACGCGTAAAATCCTAACGAAAAAAAAATAAAATTTTTTTTTTTGTCTGTCATTTGTCGTTTGTTCGATGTAATCGTAATCGTAATAATAATAATAATGACGGCGTGACATAATTTCTCATTATTATATCATAATAACCGTATAAAATGTTTTTTTTTTTCTTCTTTTTTTTTTTTGAAAAATCACTTAATCAAAATCATTCGTGTAAAATCTATCGGTCCTAAATAAAAGAAGATTTCCCGACGCAAACTGAATAATAATAATAATAACAATAATAACTTTATCTTTTCGATTTATTCAGGTTCTTAAACATGCGTTAAAGTGAAAGAAGAAGAAGAAGAAAAAAAAGAATGGAAAAGGATATACAAAGGAAAAGAGTTTCTCACTTGTCGCCATAAAAGATAAAAATGTCACCGGAAGTCACGTGAGTTTCTTTTTTTTCTTTTTTTTTTATTAAATTTTATATATGAAATTTTTTGAGTCGAAAAACAAAACGACCCAACGATAGACCAATAAGAGGAGGAAAAAAATGGCGTTTTTTCGCCGTCGGATCAATCAATCGATCAATTAATAATAATAATAATAATGATAATGATAAGAGTCGTGATAATGAATGGAAAAAAAAAAAACATCGTTTCAGTTGTTATTATTATTATTATTTTAAAAATTTAGAGAGAGAGAGAGAGAGAGTCTAGTTTAAACTTTTTGAAATCGATGACCGGATAAAGTTTTTCCTTTTTTGTTTTTCAAAACGGAAATCAGCCATTTGTAATTAGTCTTACGTCATTTTGGAAAAAAACAGGAAAAAAAAGGAACGAACGTTTTTATATCGTTTTTAGTTTTAGTTTTTTTTTTTTTTACTTAACGGATTCCATCCGTTCGGCCATTTTTTTTTCTTTTGCTGCCTCTTTTTTTATTTTTTTATTTTTTTACGATGGAGAGAAAAAAAAAAATCACGAAACGACATTTTTTTTCATCGGACGAACGAACGGATCTCTCCCTCCCTCATTCCCCACCACCCTTCTTATTTTTCCCCTATATTTTCTATCTCCTTTTATCATTATTATTATTACCATCGTACTGAAAAAAAATAAGGTATTTCGTCCGACGGTACGGAACCAGTCACATTTTGTAAAATAAATAAATAAATAAAAACTCGTTGAACCGTTATAATCAGGGTTGAAAACTTTAAAAAAAAAAAAAAGAAAGAATTCTCGAATCGAATGGAGCTGGAAGTACGTAGAGTTGGAAAAGTGTTCGGTGTGATTTTTTTTTTTTTAGAAGGATAGTGTCGCACTCTATACGAAACACAAAATTTTACGCGTTAAAAGGGTCGAAAATCGCATATGTGTAAAAAATAACAACGGGTTTTAATTGTACGCTATAAAATGCCTTTAAATGCAGTCGTAAACGTAACGGGTGTGTGAAAAGGGGAAGGAGGGGAAAGAGGAGGAGATGGAATGAGAGGGAAAA
>NW_002987861.1:12777-20034 GCF_000006295.1 Pediculus humanus corporis | reverse complement strand
CAATATTAAAAAATTACATATATATATCGTTTGAAAAATTATGAAAAATGATAAAACGTTGTTTACACATTCTATGGATATCATAGAGATTAATATAATGTCAAGAGGTCAATCAATACCAGTACGGCACTTTTGAAATTTTTTTTTTTTTTTAACGACGATTTTGATTTATCGCAACGAAATTTTTTCCAATAAAAACTAAAAAAAAAAAAAAATGGAAGGTGAAAAGCGTTTGGAAAAACTTAAATGGCGCTGTCGGTGCTGCTGTTGGTGCTCCCGGAAAACGTAATACCCCGTAATAATAAATATATATATATATTTTGTTAATGACCTTAAAAATAATTTGTCACGCGTGGTAAAAATCAACTCGTTAGTTACGTTAAGTCACGCGTAAAATCCTAACGAAAAAAATAATAAAAAATTTTTTTTTTTTTCGTTTGTCGTTTGTTCGATGTTATCGTAATATTAATAATAATAATAATGATAATAATAATAATGACGGCGTGACATAATTTCCCATTGTTATATCATAATAACTGTATAAAATGTTTTTTTTTCTTTTTTGAAAAATCACTTCATCAAAATCATTCGTGTAATATCTATCGGTTCTAAATAAAAAAATATTTCCCGACGCAAACTGAATAATAATAATAATAACAATAATAATAATAATAATAATAACTTTATCTTTTCGATTTATTCAGGTTCTTAAACATGCGTTAAAGTGAAAGAAAAAGAAGAAGAAAAAAAAAGAATGGAAAAGGTTATACAAAGGAAAAGAGTTTCTCACTTGTCGCCATAAAAGATAAAAATGTCACCGGAAGTCACGTGAGTTTCTTTTCTTCATTTTTTTTTTTTATTAAATTTTATCGATGAAATTTTTTGAGTCGAAAAACAAAACGACCGAACGATCGAACAACAAGAGGGGGGAAAAAATAGCGTTTTCCCGCCGTCGGATCAATCAATCGATCAATTAATAATAATAATAATAATGATAATGATAATGATAAGTGTTTCGAATCGCGATAATTAATGGGGAAAAAAAAATTCATCGTTCCAGTTATTATTATTATTATTATTACAAAGTTTTAAGAGAGTCTAGTTTACACTCCTCATTGAAATCGATGACCGGATAAAGTTTTCCCTTTTTTTTGTTTTTCAAAACGGGAATCAGCCATTTGTAATTAGTCTTACGTCATTTTGGGAAAAAAAACGAACGAACGAACGTTTTTATATCGTTTTTAGTTTTTTATTTTTTTTATTTTTATTTTTTACTCAACGGATTCCATCCGTTCGGCCATTTTTTTTTTTTTTTTCAAATTTTTTTCTTTTTTTTTTTTTTGCTGCCTCCTTTTTTATTTTTTTATTTTTTCGATGGAGAGAAAAAAAAAATCACGAAACGACATTTTTTTTCATCGGACGAACGAACTGATCTCTCCCTCCCTCATTCCCCACCACCCTTCTTATTTTTCCCCTATATTTTCTATCTCCTTTTATCATTATTATTATTACCATCGTACTGAAAAAAAATAAGGTATTTCGTCCGACGGTACGGAACCAGTCACATTTTGTAAAATAAATAAATAAAAAAAAACTCGTTGAACCGTTATAATCAGGGTTGAAAACTTTAAAAAAAAAAAAAAAAAAAAAAAAGAAAATTCTCGAATTGAATGGAGATGGAAGTACGTCAGAGGAAAAAGTATTCGATGTGATTTTTTTTTTTTTTTTTTTTTTTTAAAACAATAGTGTCGCACTCTGTACAAAACACAAAATTTTACGCGTTAAAAGGGTCGAAAATCGCATATGTGTAAAAAATAACAACGGGTTTTAATTGTACGCTATAAAATGCCTTTAAATGCAGTCGTAAACGTAACGGGTGTGTGAAAAGGGGAAGGAGGGGAAAGAGGAGGAGATGGAATGAGAGGGAAAAGGGGAAGGGGAGGAGGAAACGTTTTTTTTTAAATGAAATTTAAAATCTATCGTTTTGGTTTGTTATCGCGTGGCTTTAGTTTTTGTTTTGTTTTTTTTTAATTAATCAATTATGTTGTTATTATTATTATTAATTTTAATCGTTTGTTGCTGGTAATGATAATAATAATAATGATATTTTTCGGGTGTTTTCGACGGAGATTTGCATGTTTCGATCTGAATCACTCACACTCGGGGATGAGTTTTTTTTTTTTTTTGAATTTTGTTTCTTCTTGTTTTAAATTTTTAAAAAGTTTTTTTTTGGCCGTGATTTCCGGTGATTCGATAACGTCATTACGTCATAGAAATGTCAAATTCTGAATTTTTTATATACTTCAGACTTTAAATCGTGACGTTTTTCCCCGCCGACGGCCGGTGTGGAGACTTCAGTTAGCTTACACCGTTTTCCCGAATTACGTCACAGGGTAATTTCCGGTTTGTTGTCTGATACGGTTCTGTGGATTTGTCGATCGTACAAAATCCGGTTGTATGAATCCGACGATATCGTTCCCGGGTTGTATCACATTTTTTGCCAAAATCTATAATATTTGCAAATTTCATCGTGCCTTTTGAAATATTCACGTTCTGTTAAATATCGAAAAACCGGAAATGACATGATCGATTCCTTTCGATTCCGATTTGTAAATTTGGCATTCCTCCACTTGCGGGAATATTGAAGATAACCTTTTTCAGTCTTGTGATCCTTTGTCACAGAATCCCAACGCAAATATCTTCTCTTAACAACAACCACCGTAATCTACGTCACAAAGAAGGAAGGAAGGATTTTCTAACCTTTTGTAAAAACATCATCCGTAATAATATTATTATTATTATCATTATTAAACGTTTTATCACGAAAGACACTTTGGGTTGGGCGGTGGGATTTATTAAATACATTTTTCTATTTCAATATCTTTTTTTTACCAGTTCACTCTTTCCCTCTCTTTCTCTCTCTCTCTCTCTCTCTCTCTCTCTCTCTCTCTTCTTCTGTGATTTTAGAATCTTATTTTTTTCTAAAACATCTCCTTTTTCGAAAAGGTAAAAATTAAAATTTGTTTTTTTCAAAAAAAAAAAAAAAAAAAACCGTAAAAAATATTTTCATTCGTTTGTTTGTTTGGATTCCAATTACGATTAATAAAAAAAAATTATTTATTTTGTCAACCGTTTGTCGCCGTTTGTTTTCGACAAAACAAACATGTCGGAGGAATGATGATGATGATAAAAAAAAAAAAAAATATTAAAAAGGATTTAAGGTCGAAGAAACCTGTACACAGTTGAAAAAATTCAATTTAATCCTTTGGAATCAAGTTAATTTTTCTTTTTTTCTTTTTTTTTTTTTTGTTAATAATTCATTCTGACTGTATGAGGTTTCTTTACTTATTATTATCATTATCATTATTATCATTAACATTATTATCATTAACATTATTATCATTAACATTATTATCATTATCATTATTATTATTATTATTATTAATTTTTTTTTTTCACAGCGTAAAGGAAAAATTTTTAACTTTGAACATTTTTGAACGTTTTATTATCATTTTTTTTTTGTTTAATGTTAAATTATAAAATTAAAGGGTGGGTTAAGGGTGGGGTGGAAGGAGGGAAAATGTGGGGGGGTGAGGGGAGGAAAAAAACTTTCAAATTAAGTTTCATGTTAAAGATAAATTTAAATTTTCCAAGGGAGAAAACAGTAAAAATCGAATCAAATCGTTTGTATCATTTCTTTCCTTTCTACCCACCCACCCACCACCTCCTTTCTCCTCCTCCCTCTCTCTCTTTGTTTTTTTTTTAATAACTAAATTGAAAAACAAAAGTTGACAAAAATACTAGTAATAATAATAATAATAATAATAATAAAAGGAAACCGTAGAAAACTTTTAAAACTTTTTTAAACAATTTATAAAAATTTTTGCGGGATTTTTTATTAAATTATATTTCTTTTTTGTTTTTTTTTTTTTTTGTTTTGTTTGTTTGCTTGTTTGTTGTTGTTGTTGTAGCGTAATTTAAAATGTTTTGTGTTTTGTTTTTATTCGGTCGGTTCGGTCAAACGATTAAAAAAAAAAAAAAATGGTTTACATCCAAAAAAAAAAAAATGTTCAAAAGACTTGAAATATTTAATTTCGCAACGTTTTTTTTTTTTTTTTTTTTTTTTAATACGCGAGAAAACAGTGTGTCCAATTTTACAAAAAAAAAAGCACGTTCGGTCAAACGTATTTTTTAATCGAAAGTAAAAATTAAAAATAAATGAATTTTTCTCTGTAAGATTTCACGATTCGAATTCATTCGCGAACTTGTTTTGTTTATGTTCCAAATTAATTAATTAATAAATTTTTCAACCAATGAAATCGCGCGGATGAAAGAAAACAACGTTTCCGATTGGTCGATTTTTTAATTTACATTTTACATTTTCTTTTTTGTAAAAATTTCTGAACGTACTCTCTTTTTTTTCAACTGGGTTTGAATAACTTAACCATTTAATCCTTTATTAAATAATTAATGACGTTCGCATCACGTGACACACACACACACACACACGGTTTGTCGGGTTTTTTCATCGTAAGGAAAAAAAAAAGAACGGTTGGGAAAATAATTATTAATTAGTTTAATTAATTAATAATTTTTGTATTTTTTTTTTTTTTTTGAAAATATGACCCACGTATATAAATATTTATTAAAATTTTATTAATTAATTATTTAATTAATTAAAAAAAAAAGGGGAGGGAAAAATAATTTTATCGCGACGATAATAATAATAATAATAATAATTTCTAAAATTACGTTTTATTTAATTTTTTTTTTTTTTTTTTGAAATGGCGGGAAAAATATAGAAAAAAACAATAATTAACAACATTGTTTTTAATTTAAATATAATCGTCGAACGTTTCCGGTCGACATGTGTTCGGGGGGTTGGTGGTGGTGGTGGGGGCAACGAGGGGGAAGGGTGGTTAAAATGAAAAATTATTATCATTATTAAATTTTTTTTTTTGTTTAAAAATGCAATCGAGTGTTATTAACGTGTAAATTTTTTCACGTGTATTTATTTTCAATGGCAACGGTTTAAGTTACGTCACGTGTTTCTCTCTCTCTCTCTCTCGTTTGCCATTTCTCATCATTAATCAATTATCGATTTTCTTTTTAATTCCGATGTAATAATAATAATAAGCGTTAAAAATTTTCTATGTCGACTATGACGTCATCGTCGTTGTCGTAGAGAGAAAAGGAAAAAAAAAAAATTCGCCATCTCTGTTCGTTTACGGTAGGAATTTTTTAATTTCTCCTTCCTCCCACCCCTCTCGAAAACTTTTTTTCTCTTTTTCTTTCCCCCTCCCTCTCCCCGCCTTCCTCTCTCTCTCTTTTACGTTAATAAATCACCCTATGAAAAACAAATATGGTTAAACAAAATTTACAAAATGAAAATATTTTGGTTAATTCCGACGTATATTAAAAATGTCATCGTGTCAATAGAACATACATATATATATATATATATATATATATATATATATATATATATATATATATATATATATATATATACATACAAGCGTAACTGAAAGTTTAACGTGGTTATTAATAAATAATACTAATTATGATGATGATGATGATTGAATTCAAAATCATAATAAAATTTTGGGAATGAAAAGAAACATTATTATTATTATTATTATTAATTAAAAGTTAATGTCGTGGAGCGCGTGATAATTAACATAATTAAATCGTGAAAGATTTTCATCGGGAAATAATTTTGAATGGAAAAATTATTTTAACGGTACGCTTAACGTTCGCACGAACGCTCACACAAAGAACGCACGAACTTTGATCACGTGAACAAACATGTAATGTAAACATATATATATATATATATGTTAAATAACTTTTTTTTTTTCTCTTAAATATCGTATCAATTTTGAATATTAACGGTTTCTTACTATTATTATTATTATTATTATTATTTTTATTATTATTATATTAGGCCTCTTTACAAATCCTACGCGTTTTCATTTCAAAAAAAAAAACAAATAATAATAATAATAATGATAATAAATTTTGCGTTTCAATAAAAGTTTTCATTTTATATGAATTAGTTTGCGTTTATTATTATTATCATTATTATTATTAATATTAAATTCGGTTTTTGAAATCGTCAGATTTTCGTATCGTTTTAAATAAAAAATTTATGACGTAATAACGAGTCGGAAAGAATTATTTTTTATTTATTTATTTATTTACATTTTGGCGACAAATTCGAACGATTCGTCGAACGGTCAAAAAATTGTCGAAACGAAAACGAAAACGGGGGAAAAAATGGAAGGTTTTGTCGGTCGATCGTTCGTTTGTTCGTTTTAATCTGGTGACACGTCAATTTTTTTTTTTTTTTTAATTTCGCAGTCGTAATTAAATGTAAAATGTAAACACGGGTTGAAAAAAAGGATTAACGGGTATTAATAATTAAAATGGGATGAGAATTCGGGGGAGGAAGAGAGGGGAGAGGAAAAAGGGAGGAAAAAAAAGGAAATTTAATCAAAAATCACTTAAAATTTTATTTTTTTTGTTACCGGAAACACAAAAAAAAAAAAAAAAACGGCGTCGTCGTCGTTGTCAGTCCATTTAAAAAACATATGTATTTATATTAATGATGACGTCATAAATTGTAATTTAATTAAATTGAAATGAATGAAACCGGCGACTACCTATGGGTGGGGGAAACATACATATGTCGAAATTTCGTTCTTTTGTTTTGTTTCCAAAAAAATGAAAACGGTTTTTCCGGGTTGCTTTTTTGACGTATTTAAATAATTTACTTTTTTTCCCCCTCCCTTTTTCCTCCTGTATTTTCACAGTTTCCAGAAATTTTTTTTTTGTTTATACGCACGAATATTAAAAAAAAAGAGAGAGAAAGATGTTTAACCTAAATAAAAACTAATAACCAGTTTTACGTATAGAGAAAACACAATTGAAAAATAATCTTGATTGATTTGATTTTATGATTTAATGATCTCCCCCTCTCTCTCCCTCTTTCCCTCTCTCTGTCTACAACACTAAAAGTAATTAAAAGTTTCGATCTAAATAATAATAATGATAATAATAAAATCGTTTTTTAGATTTTAATATTATTATTATATCATTACACTCCATTGCGTCGCGTGCGTGTGTGTAAGTTTTTTTCTTAAAATAATTTATTAATTTTATTTTCTTTTATTATTTATCCTCTGACGAAATTATTATTATTATTATTATTATTATTATTATTATATTATTATTATTATTATTATTTATATATAT
>NW_002987861.1:8392-12414 GCF_000006295.1 Pediculus humanus corporis | reverse complement strand
ATAATAATAAATTAATAATAATAATAATAATAATAAATTAATAATAAGTCTGTGGGAAAATTACAAAATAAATGAGAGAAAAGCGAAAAAGGTTTTTAATTAACTAATGCCACTTTTTTTTTTTTTTAACGTTATCTAAAATTAGTATAATTGCCTAAGCAAACAACCCGAAAATAGAGGTTTTTCAAAAATTGGGGGGGGGGGTCAATAAAAAAAAAATTCAAAATAATAAATTATTCGTTGATAATCGAAAATGACACATAAGGTGGTCGGTCACATTTCGACCTCTAACTCTTTAAATATAATTTATCTTTTATCTTTATTACACGACGACGAATTTAAATTTTTTTTTCGCGCGGGTTTGTTCTGGTCCCCCGTTATTTTTAAACATAATAACTATGGAATCTGGAAAAAAAAAAATTTTTTTTTTTGTTAAAATTAATTTCACCGTTGATAAGAAATCGTTATTGTTTTTTTTTTTTTTTTTTTAAATCGATCGATCGATCGATCGTGGCAGTAGAAATCATTTGAGTATTTTTTTATTACTTAATAATATTTCATAATAAGTCGTGTATGAAGAATTTATTTAAAAAAAAAAAAAAAAAAAAAAGTTTTTTTTTTATTTTTGCTAAAAATTTTTGATCAAATTATTTAAATTATAAAATAATAATAATAATGATGATAATGATAATAATAAAGTTTTATAATGATTATTATATATGTATAAATTTTTTCTCAGTGTCAATAGATAAATTTCGTTATCGATAATGATATTCAAATTAAATAATGAAAATGTCAATCAAATATCATCGAGAGAGATTTTAAGATCATTTTTTTTTTTTCAAGTAATAATAATAATAATATTTAAATTTTTTTTTTTTTAGCATTCCATGAATGCATATATGCATATAAAAATAGAAAACTGAAAAAAAACGCGACGGAATTTTTTACGCGGGTTTTTTCTTTATCCGTTGGAAACATTCAATTTGCATCGGATTATTAACGTCTGAGTAAGTTTTTTATATTTACATTATTTTCTTATTTACACTTACTTTTTATAAATCTCGATTTATGAATTCTTAAGACCCGACACAAATTCAATCAAAACCTTTGAATATTTTAATGTCTCTCTCTCTCTCTCTCTTTGTATGTGTGTTATTCTTCCCCCTCCTTCTCTCTCTTTCTCTGTATATGTTTTTCTTTCCCCTCCTTTTCTCTCTCTCTCTGTATATGTGTTTTTCTTCCCCCTCCTTCTCTCTTTCTCTCTTTCTGGGTTTTCCTTTCTTTCTCCCTCTGTGTCCATTTCTTTATCTCTGTTTCTTTCTCTCTCTCTCTGTGCATTTTTTTCCCTTTATTGCATTTTCTCTCTCTCTCTATCTGTGCATTTTTTTCCCTTTATTGCATTTTTTTTCTCTCTCTCTCTATCTGTGCATGTTTTTCTCTTTCTCTCTAACTCTGTATGTTTTCCTTTCCGACTCTTTTTCTCTCTCCCTGTGTTTTCCTTTCCCCTACTCTCTTTCTCTCTCTCGATTTCAAATTTCCAAATTTTACTTTTTTTTTTTTTTCGTTCCGCGGGTTGTTTGTTTATGACGTCATTATTGTTAAACATTGTTCGTTAAATTTTCTTTTCTTTCGAATTTTATTTTCATATTTTAAAATATGATTTCAAAGTAAATCGTCGTCGTCATCGTCGTCTCTCGTTAATTTTTTTTTGTAAGTTAAAAACGTTTTTTTAATTTTTTTTTGTAAGTTAAAAACGTTTTTTTAATTTTTTTTTTTTTTGCCGAAATCACGAAGACGATGATGATGATGATGATGATGTTGATGACGTAATAATATTTTGAAAATTATTTGTAAAAACGAAAACAATTAAATAAAGTTGGGTTTTCATTTCTCAATTTTCAAAAAAAAAAAAAGTAAAGAATTGCAAGGAGGTAATAGAAAGTTATTACAGGTAGAAAATTGGAGGAAAGTGAGGGGAGGGGGAAGGGGGTAAAGGTTAAAAGTTGAAAAGGAAAAAGGATCAGTTTTTGTTTTGGGAAAATTTTCTGAATCAAAATCTCTTAAATATCTTTTATGAATTATTTAAAAGGTTTTCGCCGCGTATATTTAAGAACTCTAAATGAGGTAAATTCTTACTTGTTTTAATTCGAAATCATCATCATCATCATCATTATCATCATTTTCCAAGTTTTTACTTCTCAAACTATAAATTTATTTCGTATACACAAAAATAATAATAATAATAATAGTAATGATAATAACGATGATGATGATGATGACGAAAAAAAAAATTACAAATAAAAACTCGGCGAGAAAATTTTTTTCATTTTGTTTTTCGATTTACGTCATCGAGACGTCATTACACCCTCCTCCCCTTCTCCTCCTCTTTGCACAATGACGACGACGACGGCGACGATGATTGTAATAATAATAATAATTTTTTTTATTCGTTTTCCATCCGTCAACATCACGTAATTGTGTTACGCCTAATTTTCCAATTGAATATTTTAAATGAGAGAAAGCGAAGGAGAGAGAGAGATACGAAAAGAGAGATGAGGGAAAAGAAATAGAGAGAGAAAGAGAGAGGGGGGGAAAAACACAGAGAAAAATACAGGTGTAAAAAAATGCCCAGAGAAAGAGGGAGTGAGGAGTAGAAAGAAACAAAGAGAGAAACAGGGGAAAAAAATAATGAAAGAGAGAAAGAGGAGGAAAAAGAAAGAAAGAGAGAGAAAAAAGGGCAAAGAAAGAGAGAAAAAGAGAGTATGAAGGACATAGAAAGAGAGAAAAACAGAGAAGGAGAAAAAAAGATTAAGAGATAAAAAGAAAAATGCACACAAAGTGAGAGAGAGAGGGAAAATGGAAAACACACAGAGAGGAAAGCAAATGGAAAGAAAATTCACAAAAAGAGAAAAAGAAGAATACGAAGAGAAATAGAGAGAGAGAGAGAGAGAATGATGGGAAAAGAGAGAGATAAATAGTAAAAAAGAGATGAGAGAAAAACGATATATAGAGTGAAAGAAAAGAAGATAGAGAAAGACAAAGATGGAGAGAAAGGGATTAACTTAATCCATATTTTAGTAAAATTTTTATTGCCTTAAAGAGTGAGAGAAGGAAAGAGAGGGGGAGAGAGAATGTGAGAGTGATAGAGAGAGAGAAAGAAAATTGTTTAACGCTATAAAACTCCGTTTCGTTATTTTTTCTTATGAATTTTTTATTAAGGAAAATTCTGAGTTAACTGGAAAATAAAACTTTTTTCTTTTTTTACTGGAGTGTAATGAATTTTTATTTCTTTATTTAATCATTCGAATTAACATTTTTTTCTTTTTTTATTTGTTTCCTTCTCCAGATTTTATTTACTCGCACGCGTACACACGCACCCACGCACGCACGCACGTATTTTCATACACGTGTACGATTTTTTTTTTTTCCAACTCGGATCCGTAATAATAATAATAATAATTTTTTATTTTTATTTTTTGAAATTTCCCTAAAAAGAATTTATAAACGCGAATTATTATTATTTTTTTTATCATCGTCTGGAATTCAAAAAAAAAAAAAAGTTTTTTTTTGAAACTCGAGCGAGTTCAGGGTGTCCAACATTTAAATTTTTTTTTTTTTTTTTAATAAAAAAATTAAAATTTTCACAAAGGAATTAAATAAATCTGGAGAAGAAAAATTTTTTTTTTTTTTTTTACGAAATTTCTCAAATTATTATTATTATTATTATTATTATTATTATTATTATTATTATTATTAAAACTCGTTTTTTTTCTCCAGGAAGAGGAACGTGAAACGTATTTTTATATTAAAAAAAAAAAAAAAGAAAGATGACAAAGAGAGAGAAAGAGAAATGAAAAAATCTGTTAACGAAATCGTCGCCATATTTTTTTTTAATAAATTCTAACAACTTTACTGGAATGTTTTTGTTACAATAATTTCATTCCAGTTTTCCAGATCGTTTTTTTTTTTTCCTGTTTAACATTTGTCTTTTATTTTAATACTTTCTTATCCCCTCCCTT
>NW_002987861.1:5432-7906 GCF_000006295.1 Pediculus humanus corporis | reverse complement strand
TTTTTTTTGTTTTCATATCGATAAATTATGATTAGGGTATATCAAACGAATTTTACAACATTTCCAGCATTCAAATAAAAATTTTTTTTCTTTTTTTTTATCGTAGATTCTGACAAAAATTAGTTGGAAAAAGATACAAAAAAATTCCAATGAGGAGGAGAAGAAGAAGAAGAAAAAGAAAAAAAAGATGATGAAGAAATAAAAGAAAAATGATAAAAAAGAAATTGAAGGGAGAAAAAAAGAAGAATGAGACTACAAAGAATAAGATGAAAAAATGAAAAAGAAGAAAACGAAAATAGAAGCAAAAAAAAAAGAAAATTAAAATTAAAAGAACGAAAACAAAGAGAAAAAGAAGAATAAGTTGAAAAAGAATGAGAAGAAAAAAAAACGAAAAACACGAATAGAAAAAAGAATTGAAAGAAGAAAAAAAAAATGAAAAATATGAAATATAAAAAGAAGAAGAAGAATTGAAAAAAAAAAAAAAAGAAAAAAGGATAAAATAAGAAAAAAAAGTTGAAGAGGAAAGAGAAGAAAAAGAGACGGAAAAACAAATAGAAGAAGAAGTGGTGGAAAAAGAAAAGAAAAAAAAGAAAACCGACAAAGACAAAAGAAAATCATGACAAAGAAAAAAACAGGAAAAAATGAGTAAGTTTTTTCATTATTTAAAAAAAAAAAAAATTTTATCTGTCATTTCCGTCGTGGTTTTTAAATTTTTTTCTAATGACACGTTCGTTAAATACGTAACAATCATTTTTTTTTTATTACTTAATTTGATTCGGATTTAAAACGTTTTCACTTCCGTTTATTTATTTTCAACGTTTTGATCGGGGGGGGGGGAAAGAAAATTCGCGATGTCGTCACAATCGATTTACGATGACGTCATTAAAAACAATAACGTACACGTGAGACATAAAGAGAGAGAGAGAGAGAGACAGATATATTTACTCGGTAATACTCATAATCGTTAAAAAAAAAAATTTTTTTTTTTTTTCCTTTTTTAACTTCGAAAATGACGTCGGCCATTTTTAAATTTATATTTCTTCCGTTAATTCATCTTCTCCCCCCCCACACCTCCCCCATTGATTTTTCTAGAAAGTTAATAAATAATAATAATAATGATAATAAAATTTTTATTTAAATTACAAAAGGTATGGGGAAAAAGGAAAGAAAGAGAAAAAAAGATGTAAAAAAAAAAAAATTTTTTTTTTTTAATTAAACCGAACGGATTTTGTTTTAACACGAGAGATATTGGGAAATTAATAAGATTATTCTAGAACAATCCGAAACGAACGCGTCTGTTTCCGTGTGTATCGTTTTTGTAATTTAATTTTTTTTTTATTTACCACGAGAAATGATTTTAATTATTTTTTAATAAGGCGTCACGAACAACCGCGCGGTCTCTCGTTAAAACGAGAGACAACGCTTTTTTTTCAACGTGGAGCTAGATAAATCAGAAATAAGAAAAATGTGAAAAAAAATTTTTTAAATTTTTTTTATTCATTTATTTACGATTAAACAACGAACAGAACTGGTGAAAATAGAGAGGGTGTGGAAATGGTGGCGGTGGTGGCGGCGGGGTGTTATTAGCGGTGTAGGCGTGCGAACGGTTTTTTTTTGACGTTGGCGCGAATTTTTTTTAAAATTTAAATTTTCGAAAACGTAACGGAAAAAGAAAAAAAATGTCGAACTAATAATAATAATAATAATAATAATAATTTTTTCAATTATTCTTTTCCACTTACTAAAATTTTCACATTTTCCGATTTTTAAAACTTTCTGGAATTTTCCAATGATGATAATAATAATAATAATAATTTTTGTATTTTTTTTCTTCGTTTTTGTCGCGTTCGTTGCAAAGAAAGATTTTAAGGGGAAAAATGAAAAAATAAAAAAAATTGGAAAATTTTTCGTTTTCGGAACGTAAAGAAATAATAATAATAATAATAATAATAATAATAATAATAATAATAATAATAATAATAATAATAATAATAATATTTTTTTTATTTGAAAAAAAAAAAAATTTTGGATTTTTTACTTTCGAACGCTACGAATGAACGTTTACGATTTGTTGTTATTATTATCATTATTATTATTATTGTGTTCGAACAGGTATGGGAAAACAATTTTCAATCTTTTTTTTTTTCTACGTTCCGCCATCTTTTTTTTTTATTTTCGGTTAAGTTTTTTCGGATCCTGGAATTTTTTTTTCCTTTTTTTCTTTTCTTTATATTAAAACGTTCCAGATGAATTTTGTAGGAGGATGGTGGGGGGATGGGGGAAACAATTTTTTAATTATCGGTTTTGAGTTAATAACGTTTATTTTTCAAATTGAAATTTTTTTTTTTTTTTTTATTAACGGAAGTGAGAATAATAATAATAATAATAATAATAACAATATTAGGTATTCAGGTTTAAACGTGGAAAAATCAGTCAAAGCCGCCATTATTTTTTTAAAATTTAAACGTGGAATT
>NW_002987861.1:0-4961 GCF_000006295.1 Pediculus humanus corporis | reverse complement strand
AATTTTCACATTTCGTTTCCCTTTCCCTTTTATTCGAAAAATCATTAGAGTGAAAATGAACGACGTTCGTGAAAAGGACAAAAAAAAAAAAACCCGGACAAAAGAATCGAAAATTAATGAAAGGCCTCGTTCGAATTTTCATTAAAAAAAAAAATTGTTATTATTATTATTATTATTATTATTGAAACTGGAAAATTAATTTGTCAAAGGTAAATAATAATAATAACAACAACAACAATCGTTATTATTTTTATTACTTATTTATTTTATTATATTATTTATTTTTGACTTTGTCGTTTGTTTATAAAAAAAAAAAAAATTTTTTTTAAATTTAAATTAATTGAAAAAAAAAAGAAAAGAAAATTTTTTTTGTGACTTGAAAGAAAAGAGAGAGAGAGAGAAAGCAAGTACAAAAGGAAGGGAGAGAATGAAAGAGTGAAAGAGGAAAAGTAAAAGAGATCGAGAGAGAGAAAAAAGAGAGGAGAAAAAGATAGACGTAGAAGAAGGAAGTGGAGAGAGTGAGCGAGAGAGAGAGAGGGAGAGTGAAAAGGAGAAAGCGAAAGTGAAAAGGAGGATGAGAAAAAGAAGAAGAAGAAGAAGAGAGAAAAAGGTTTTTGTTAAAATAATAATAATGATTATAATGATTTTTATTTAAAGTATAATAATTACGTGTGGGCGGCGTGATGGAGGTAAATGATGGAGGATCAAAAAAAAAAAGACAAATTTTGGTTTTGAAATTTTTGGAAAAGAAAGAAAAGAAAGAAAAATCGATGGTGATGACAGAATGAATGAATGTGAGAGAGAGAGAGAGAGAGATAAAGAGGGGGCAAAGGGTTGCGAAAAGAAATTTAAAAAATATATTTGGTTTGTCTGTAAATTCAAACGCGTAGAATTAATTATCTAATTCCACGTTTTTTGCATATTTTATCTTTTAATACCACGTCATTTATATATATACAACTTTTAACCTATTAACCAAACTATTTAAAAGAAAAAAGTGTTAAATAGGCCTTTAAATTCTCTCTCTTTCTCTCTCTCTATGTTTGTTTCTCTCTTTTTTATTTATCTCTCTTTCTCTCTCTGTTTGTTTATCTCTTTCTACTTTTCTTTTTTTTTAATATAAAATTTTTCCTGACTAATAAGAAACTAAATAATATTTACCTTTTACATATATTTTCATCATCATCATCATCATCATCATTATCATCATCATCATCATCATCGAATGAAAAAAAAAAAAAAAAGAAGAAAAAGGAAAAAATATTTAAGATCAAAGTTTACAGTTGAAAGTTCATAAAAAATTTTCCAGAATAAAAAAAAAAAAGAAAATCTTTTGTTAACTGAACATTTTAGGTTAAAACCCCCCGAAAAAAAAAAAAATTCCTTCAATTTTTTTTTTATCATCATCATCATTATTATTATCATCATTCTGGAGAATTTTTTCGTTTCGGGGGGGGGAAGCGAGGAGGGAGAAGGAGAGAAAAGAAAAAATAAATTTTCCGAAAAAAATTTAAAATTCGGTGAATGGACGACATTTTTCTTTAAAACCAGGAAAATTTAAGTATGGTGACGTCATTAAATAAAATTTCTTACGGAAAGTCGAAGAAAAAAAAATTGACTTTAAATCTCTGGAGAAATTATTTATTTATTTAGTTTTGGAGAAAATTTTTTTAAAAAAAATTTCAATTAAATCTCGGTTGAGAAATAAAATTTTAAAAAATTTTGGCGGGAAAAAAGTTTTTTTTTTCCTTTTTCGTGGCAGGATCTCCCATTTGAATTTTGATCTCTCATTTTGAACGAAAACTTTTTTTTTTCCTGGAAAAAATTATTTTACTGGAAAAATGCATTTAGAATTTTTTTTTTTTTTAGGGATCCCGGATCCCGTTTGTTCGCGAACGAAATTTTCTCCAGAATTTATTTCGATCCCTTCGTTGGTAAAAAGAAAATTTTTTTCTTTTAAAAAAAATGTGACGTCATCATTTAAATTTTTTTTCTTTTCTTTTAATTGTTGTTAACGACATAAGAAATTTATTAATTATATTCGTGTCACTAGATTTTATTTAACGCTCTCTCTCTTCCTCTCATTCTATCTCTCTCTCTCACTCTCTCATTACGAAATAAATAAAAACGATTACGTCACTTCCGATACCGAAAAATTAAAACAAAAAAAAAAATTTTACGGATTAATTTTAACCGTAAAGAAATTATAATTTAATTTTTTTCCTTTTTTTCTTTGTCATTTTCCTTTTTTCTCCTTTTTTCCCCCTTTTTCTTCTTCTTTTTATTATTATTATTATTATGGTCACTCTTAAACACGACAAGGCTCTTATTTGTCGGGGTTTTTAAGCATTTATCCCAGGTCTCTACCCGATTCCTTAGGGACAAATACTCGAATATCGGTGGTGCTATTTATAATATTTTCCGAAGAATGTGGGCCGTCCCACATAGTGCGATGTCCTGGATGGTTTCTTCTTTTAGGTTTTATTTTATTTAGGTGGTTCGTTTTTTCTTTGTTTTATTATTAAAAATGGGTTTGGAAAATTCCAAGTAAAAAAAATTTTAATTTTTTCTTTTTCCACGTAATAATACTTCAACCGATTATTATCTGATTCAGGCGTTTTTACCTTCTTTTTAATTTCACGTGAAAAACAATAAATAATAATAATAATAATTTGTAGTGTCAGAAGAAAATTTTCAGTACGGAAAACCGGATGTAATGTAATAATATCAGGAAAAAAAAGAAAGAAATTTCGTAACTTTTTTTTTTTGTTTGTTTTAATACGATCTAAACTTATATTAAAATGAATGTTTACGATAAAAAGACGTGGCAGAAGAAAAATATTTGAAATTTCTTTGATTTTTTCCTTTTTTAATATTAACGTACACGATAGGGTGAAAATTTTTTTTTTTTTTTTAAGTGAAATGTGATTTGAATGACGTAATAGAAAAAAAAAAAAAACGTCATCCTTTTCCTTTACCTTTTTCCTTTTTTTTGGGGGAGGGATGGCAGAAAAGGGTAAAAATGGTGTGAAAAAAGGGACGGAAAAGGAAAAGGAAAGAACGAGAAAAGTTAAAAAGAAAGACAGACAATTTTTTTTTTTTTAACACTTCGAACGAAACAAAATAAAAAAAAAGAAAAACTTTTATCATTATTATTATTATTATTTTTATATTCTTCTGCTTCTTTTTTTCTATCATTATTTATTTCTTGTCTTTCTGTCTCTTTCTTTCTCTTTTTTTTTATTTTCTATTCTGAATTTTTTACTCTCACTTAAAAAAATCACTTCCGATATGATAATGTGCGGTATTGAAAAAAGGAAAAGACGTAACCAAAGGTACAAAGAGAGAGAGGAAAAGAGAGAATGAAAGAGAAAAAGAGGGGGAGAGAGAGAGAAGGAAAGAGAAAAAGAGGGGGAAGTGAGAGCGATAGAGAAGGACAAGTAAACAGGAGGAGAGAGAAAGAGGAGGAAGGAATACACACACACTCCAGAGAAATACAGTGAATGACATAAAGAGAGAGAGAAAAAGAGAAACAGAAAAAGAAGGAGAAAGAGAAAGAGAAAAAGAGGAATAGAAAGAGAAAGACAGAGAGAGAACAAGAGGGGGAGAGAGAAAAGAGTGTGAGAAAGAGAGAAGGAAAAAAAGAGAGAAAGATAGGAAGAAAGGAAAACACAGAGAGAGAAAGAGAAAAAAAGGGATAGAAAGAGAGCGAGAAAAAGAGAGAACAAGAGAAGGGGAGAGAGAAAAGAGTGATAAAGAGAGAGAGAAAGAGAAAAAGAGAGAGGGATTTGTTTCAAAAGCAAATAAAAATCATTTAACAAATAAATACGACTGGAAAAACCTGGAAGGGAAGGAAAAATTTTTCTTTTTTCTTTTTACATTCGGTAATTTTTCGTGTTTGTTTGTTTGTTGTTTGTTTATTTGCTTCTTCTCGTTAACCAGTAAAAAAAAAAAAATTTGAAAATTTGAGTGTGACGTCAAACAATATGAAAAACATCGATTTGGGAAAAATAAAAAGTTTCAATTGTCGTCGAGTACTTGAAGATGAGGGAGAGAGAGAGAGAGAGAGATAGAGATATGAAAGAAAGAGAGAGAGAGAGAGAGAGAATACAAACGAAAGAATAAAAAAATTTTTAGACAAACTTAAGCGACATAAATAATAATAATTTTGTGTTTTTCTCTACCTTGGATAAAATTTTCCACTTGATTTTTTTTCTACTTCCACGAACAAAAAAAAAATTTTTTTTTTTATTTTTTATTTTTATTTTTATTTTTATTTTTTTTTTTAGCAGAAGACGACCCTTTTATTTATTTATTTTTTTTTTTTTTTGGGGTCGTCGTCGCACTTTTTTTTAATTTCTTTTTTTTTTACATCACAAAAATCTTTTTGAATTTTTTTTTATTCACGTGATCGAACGTTCGAACATTTTTTTTCCCCCCGTTCGCGCACTTATATATAAATTTAATTTTTCTCTTCTTTTGAAGACGATAGAAAAAAAAAATCCGTTCGTTTATCCGTTCGCGTAATAATTGTTCGTAATTGTCGATAGTTAAAAGCAACAGGAAAAGAACGCGAGAAACGTTCACCACATCGGCGGCAACGACTGTCGTGTATAAAAAAATAAAATAAAAAAAAAAGTAACGAATATTGAGCGCATGCGCAAAATTATTTTCTTACAATAATTTCTTCTTTTCTTTTTTTTCCTCTCGTTTGTTTGTTTGTTTTATTTATATTAATATAATAATAATAATAATAATAATTTTTTCACGGGAATGAGGTGAGTGCGTTTGAAGAGATTGGAGAAGAGTGAAAGAGAGAGAGAGAAATAACATCGCAAGGTGAGAAATATTAAAAAAAAAAAAAATCTGTTGAATTGTTGCTTTGCGCCGGGGCGTGTGTGCGTTTGTGCGCGGGAGGTTTTTTTTCTTGAAATGTTGGCACCAAACGTTTTTCTATTGAA
>NW_002987862.1:851904-855106 GCF_000006295.1 Pediculus humanus corporis | reverse complement strand
TTTATTACTTGTAGGGAATACAATACTTTTGCTTATATCCACTTTATTCCATGATCAATATGATGATCTTAATACAAGATGTGATAGTCATGGATTTCTCACTCCTATGAATTATATGTGCTTTATAATTACATTGGAAAATGTTTTTATGGTACCTACCATAATTATGTACATATGTGAGTAATTAATACTGCTATTAAAAGTTTTTTTTGTTTATTAAAGTACTTATGTATGTTTTTTTAATAATCAATAGATAAAGTTGATAAATTTAATAAAAGTAAAGCATGTCCTGATGTACAAAGAGATGAATGGATGGCAACATTTGTTCGAGATAGTTATTCATCTGGAGAAATTGGATTTCGGTATTATTTATTTTTCTTTTTTTTTTTGTTAAACTAATATTTCCTAACTTAAGTTATGAATTAAATGATTTTGAAACAATAATAATAATAATAATAATACAATTTTGTTTATTTTAATAATTTTCAGGGAGAACGGATGTCACATAGAAGATTTTTTAGAAAAACAAGCTGATATGATTCGATATTTAAAAGAACAAAACGTTCGACTAGTTCAAAAAGTTTTAATACTTAATAATATGGTAAAAGCTCAATCTGAAAACACAATGCAATGTTAGAAAATTCTAGAAAATCAAAAACCATCACTACAGAGTAATCATTAATTACTTAATAACAAATTAAAAAAATGATGCAAGTTTCCTCATTAATAATTACAAGCTAATTATATCTGATGAATGAATGTAAGGAAAAAAAGGGAAAAAAAAGTCCTAATAATAATCATAATAATAATAATTATGACCAATGTTAGTGCCTTTATGCTTATTACAAAGTACCTGTAATGATAACCTTAATTAAAAAAAAATTGAACTTGAAGATAATAAAAAGTTTATGTCATATTATTAATTACATAGAGGATTATGAATTTTTTTAATGACGTCATTACAGTAAGAAAAATAATTTTTTTTTTAAAAATAAAATTTAATTAATCACCCATAAATTTTTTGTTTGTAAATGAAAAAAAAAAAAAATACATAAATGGAATAAGATTTATTATTAATTATAAACTTTTTATCAGCCTTTATCAGTCAGCCTTCATTTTTTGTTTAAATTAAACTTGTGTCATCTTTTCGATTTTAATTATTAATATTTTAATGTCATTGGATTTCGAAATAAAAAAAAAGTCTTCCATTGAAATTTATGTATGTATGTGTAAATGTAAATAATATTTATTTTGTATAATAATATTATTACAGAATTAAGTATTTATTTTATTTTAGATTTTTTTTTTTTTTGTATAATTTTTTATAATATGTATTTATGTATTCAAACTATTATTAAGATATTAAATCTGATTTAATGTCATCGAATTAAAAAAAAATTATTATTTGTATAAAATATTCATTTATTCAATCTATGATTGATTGATTGATTGATTGTTTCATTCGACACTTTTGTTTTGTATTTTAATTTTTAAAAAAAATTTTATTTATTTATTTATATAAATGTCATTTCCTTTTTTATTTTTATTTTGTCTCACAATAATTATCATCATTATGGCTTTTAAAAAAATTTTAATTTTTATTTCGTGTTGTAATTAAAATATATTTGTAATATTATTATTATTATTATTATATTAATATATATATATATATATATATATATATTTTTTTTTTAAATTATGATTAAAGGAGTTTATTTTAAAAATAAATAAGAGAAAATAAAAATAATTAATTACTTTAATTATTACCCCAAAAAAAAAAAATAAAAATAAAACATTTATTTATAATTATCACATTCGTATAGGTAATACCAATAACTAATTAATAATATATAAAATTAATTACGTAATAATAATAATAATAATTTTTTTAATATTAAAAATAATAACATTTAAGGAATCTTTTTTAAATTATATATAATAATTATATGTAATGAATATGAAAAAGAAATTTTACACGTATTATTATTATTATTGTTATTATTATTATTATTAAATTTTACATTCTAAATACAAAAAATTATATATATTTTACTATTGAAAGTATTATTATTATTATTATTATAATTATTGTCATTGCAAATTTATGTCATTGTGTTTGTCACTTTTATTTACATTTATTATTAGTTCGGGGTTTTTACCAATAGATGTCACTAATGTTTGAAAATTGAAAATTTTGTTTTTAAATTCCTTTTATTATTAACGTCGTTGAGATGATGCCCCCCCCTCTCTCTCTCTCTTTTGTAAATTATTATTATTATTATTATTAATAAAATTTAGCAGGAGGTTAACGTGGAAAGAGAACTTTTCTTTTCATCAAATATAAACAATTTCGACGACATTAACATTTCGGTTTTGTTTTTTTTTTTTATATTCGTTTACCCTTGGGTTCGACCATTATCATCAACATTGTTTTTATTATTATTATTATTGTTGTAAAAAAAAAAAAAAAAAAGAAAAAGGATTCGAATGTAAATTAACATAGCCAGAAGAAAATGACGGTGATGATGATGATGATGATGATGAAAAATAATAATGATAAGAAGGTCACGCTTTAGAAACGTTTGCCGCCATTGTGTTGGGAAAATGATGAGACGATTCGGATTCTTCCATTTGTTTTAATTGTCTTATTACTTGGGCGTGCTCCTCTAGGAGTCTGGCAAATTCAATTTTTCTGCTTTCTGCTTCAACCTAAAATCAATTCATTATTATTATTATTATTGTAAAAAAGTTTCGACTGCTTAAAGTCGTGGGAAGAACAAAACATCAAAACCTTTTCGTAATCTGTGCGTCGTTTGTTTATCAATCATCATCATCGACTTTTGGGGGGAGGGGGGACGGAGGAGACAAAACCTAACGAAGACTTCAAAGTGTAAAATTCATTTGATTCTATTAAACGAAGTCAACACGCACGAGGGGCAGAGGGCAGGGGATTTCCCTCAGTTTGAATGAAATTTGCTAAAAACCCACGTGGTGAACACACGCGCGCTCACGTGCTTTATTTCGTCTTTATATAATTTAGGATTTTTTTTTTTTACTGGTTTTCCAAATAATAATAATAATAATATTTCCTTTTAATACCTGATATCTTTTGATTTTAGCAATTGGATTTTCTCTATTGTTTGAATTATCGGAATCATTTGATGGTTCAGTCTTTGGTATGTGTGAATTATCGTTGTCTAAG
>NW_002987862.1:843761-851599 GCF_000006295.1 Pediculus humanus corporis | reverse complement strand
AAATAAATAAATAAATTAATAATAATAATAATAATAATAATAATAATAATAATAATAATACTTTCTTTTCGATTTCTAATCGACCTATTTTTTTTAACCGTAAAATGATTATTCATCGATTTTAACCTTCGTTAAATTTATACTCTACATTATTATTATTATTATTTACGAATCCCAGACTGGAAAATAAAAAAAAAAAAAAGAAAATGTCCTCGGGAAATTTCGTGGTAGAGAATTTTTTTTTTTAAAGCTTTTAAATTACTTATTCGTTAATAAGAAGTTTGTTTGTTTGTTTGTTTGTTTGTTTGTTTCATCATCATAGTAAAATTTTTTATTGTTACGTATATTTTATTCTTACCCGACATTTTTTTTTTTTACTCGAATAATAAAAAAGTATACACAAATGCAAACAATAAATGATTTAAAAAAAAAAAAAACAATGAATAATCAATCAATCAATCGATCGATCGATGGATCGATCGATAGGTAAGCTATTTTAAACGAATGATTTGCAAAAAAAAAAATTTATGAAAAACTTGTAAATAAAAAAATGCATGAAAGATAAATATTAAAAAAAAAGTTATGAAAAAAAAACTTTTAAGTTAAATAAAATGTTTATTTACTCTATGAAAAATATATCATAACAATATTATACATAAATAAATAAGATAAGATAAATTTTCATTTATTTCCCCCCCCCCTTTTTTTTTTTTTTAAATTTCAAAAATAAATTTTATCACTGACCTAAATGAACATGGAAAACATTCAGACGTATTAAGTTAATAATAATAATGATAATAATAATATAATAAAAACCTTTCGATTAGATAGATTTTATCTTAAAATATAATAATAATAAATTCTCTAAGCCCCCCCCTCCCTCCGCCCCCTTTTTTTCATTCCATAGATTAAATATACACGCACGCACGCACATTTAGTTATTATTATTATTATTTATTTTTATTGTTTTAAAATCGGATTTAATTTATTTATTAAATTTTTTTTTCTTTCTTTCTTTTCCATATCGTCGGATGTTTTATTTTCGATAAAAGCAAAGAGAAAATAAATTTTTTTTATACCGTAGTGATTAATTACTCTATGATGTTATATATATATATATATATATATATGGTCCTTGAAACTTTCTTTGTTAATATATGTCAAATAATCATTTTTCATTCATCGAATATTATTATTATTATTATTAATTATTGTTCGGCGTTTTAATTTTAACTATCGGGAAATCGCTTTTAATTAACAAAATTTTAAATTACGCGCCAAAATCGAATTCTATATATATTAAATTTAAATTTAAATTAAAACTAAGAAATTTGTGATCGAAATTAAATTGTGCGTGTGTATGCGTTCGACGGGTAAGAGAGAGAGAGAGAGAGAGAGATAGAGAAAGTCTAATTTTTTTATTTGTTTTATTATTATTATTATTATTATTATTATTATTATTATTACTCAGGTAGAAAAAAAATTCAACCGATTTACCTCATCCGCCCCCCTCCCTCCCCCGCCCTCTTCACTCCCCACGCAAATTTCATCGATTCATTTATATTATTTTTTTTGACGTAATTCGCGAACGGCAAAAAAAATTAGGATTTTCGTCGTACAAACGTTTGTTTGTTTGTTTGTCGGTACTAAAAAAATTTATACAAAAAAAAATATTAACGAACTTTAAATCGATTTTTATATATATTAATGCACCGCCTTCTTTCCACAATTTTTTATTAATAAATTAACGGATAAAATAAATTGGAATTAAATATTCAAGTTTAATTATTTGGCAGTAAAAAAAAGCAAAATCTGACTATGAAAAAAAAAAAAAAACTCATTTATTTAATTCCGTCGGTCGTGAAGGGGGAGGGGAGATGGGGGGGGAAAACGTTACAGGTTTAATACGTCGTAAATTTAAAAAAAAAAAAATTGCAGTATTTAGATTTTGCATAAAATGCTTAAGAAAGAAAGAAAGACATGCGAAAAACGTGGTTTTAATAATATCGTGGCAGCTAACGCAGACGACAACAACAACAACAACGACGACGACGTGATTCTTGAGTTTTTTTTTTATTTTACGACTGAACCATTTTTTTTTTTTTTTTTGTATTCACTCGATTATCGTCAGTAAATATCCTGTTTAAAATATTATTATTATTATTTCATTTCAGACATTATTCTTTCCTCGTTTTTTTTTTTTTTTACTCTATGATTTGACATAACAATAAAAAAGTAAGAAAGTTTCTTTCACGGATGTGGGGACGAGGTCAACATAAAGGTTCAGTAGTAACGTGTTGTTTCTCATTGTTAAGATACATCTGAATGTTAAGTAGCGTTCGTTATTTTTAAATTTACCGTGAGAAGGATTTTAAAATAAGAAGGAAAGAGAGAGAGAGAGAGAGAGACAGAGAGACAGAGAGAGAGAAAGAGAAATGGGAAGTAAATTTAGTAGGTTTTGTAATTAATACAAAACCTTAAATTAATTATGTTAGAGAAAGGTTTATAATTTATTTGTATCGATTTCGAATCCATTCGGAAATTATATAACAATTTTTTTTTTTTCGACAAGGCGGTGAATCGAATGTTTATATCAATAAATATTAAACCCAAAATAAAATAAATAGATCAAATTTTGACCTAAAGAACTTTTTAATTAATTTTCTTTTTTTTTTTTTTTGCAAAAAAAAAAAACATTCGATTAATTTGTTAAAACCACGTTAATAAATAAAAAAAAAAACCTTCAAAAAAAAATTTAACAAGCAGACGACGTTTAAAAAACGACAACCATTTTGTACGTAACCCATTTTAAAAATAAAAATAAATTTTTTTTTTTTTTTTCTCACAAATGTATAAATATTTAGTCTTTCTTAAAAAGCGATGAGAATAAACAAATGGGATAGATAGACATTTGCTATCGTTCAAAAAAAAATGTTTTGCTGCGGTTAAAATAATAATATCTTCGATCGTTATGTTTTTTTTTTTATTGGGGGGGGGGTTTAATAACCACACGTGAAAACCGTTAATTAACTTTTCCATTTGTAATGTGTAGTCATTTAATTTTTTAACGTGTACCGAATATTAATTAATTAATAGTTAATAACAAACGTGGTTATCATCATCATCATCGTCATCGTCGTGTGTCAAACGTATTATCCTAGCGTGGGTTATGTTAAGATCTTAAAATAACCTTTTCCCTCCCTCCCCTCTCTCTCTCTCTTTCTTAAATTAGATTATTTCATAACAAAAGGGAATTTTTATTAACTAAAGTCACGAATAAGTAAAAGAAAGTTTTTCTACGGGTGAAAAATAATAATAATAATAATAATGATAAATCCCGGTGAATATTAATCTTTGATAATATCATATTCGTGTAGTACGAACAAACGACATCATTATTATTATCATTATCATATCATATCGTGGCCCATTGTTTTTTTTACGTTAATTCATATATCGTGATAATTGACGAGGATTGTGTTTAACGTAAAATTAAAATTTTCAAATTTAACCTTATCGATAATAATAATTTGTTTTTAAACAACAACAACTTTGTGGGAGTTTGAAAAACAAAACAAACAAACAAACAAACAAGCAAACGTTCTCGTGTTACCCTCGTGAGAAAATTTCTTTACAAAAATTATATGAACGTGCTATGTTATATCGTCAAATAATGTCGTAAAAATTTTAATAATTTAAATATTAACAAAAATAAATTAATAATAATAATAATAATAATAATAATGATGATGATGATTTTTTTTGTTAGGGGAAAATTCTACTGCTTTTTAAGCCTCCCGTCGGATGATAATGTTTTGGATTTTATTTTTAGTTTGTGTTTGTTTGTGCGCGTACGTTTTTTTTTTTTTTTTTTTTAAAAAGATCCTCACGAATCGTTTTCTGATATAATCATCATCATTATTATTATTATTATTATCATCACTCCGTTTAAAATATTTAAATCGAAATCGATAATTTTCGATATAAAAACAAAAATAAAACGCAGCGTTTTGTTTATTTTTTATTTACGTTTGCGTGCTATAGAATCCGACAACGACAAAAACAACAACAAAAATAAAAACAATTTCCCCCCCTCCTCCCATTAATTTTTTTTTTTATTATTGACTCGTGGAAATTTTTTTTTTTCTTTCTTTTATTACACCCGCCAAAAATTTAACGAATATATTATTATTATTATTATTATCATCATCATTAAATTTCGTAATAAAAAAAAATCTTCGCAAAGCGCGTAATAAAAAAAAAAAAAGAAAAAAAATTTTTTTTTTTTTTTTTTTTTTTTTTAAGTTCGAATTTGGCGCCTCATTTACGAGACGCTTGTTCGAATGATTTCCCAGACCTCCCGTCGGCCCCCACCCCAATTTTTATTTTTCTTTTTAAAAAAAATTTTTTTATTTGATTGAACCGTAAAAAAAAAGAAAATTTTTTTGGAAAAAATTTTGGAACGAATTTTTTTTTTTTTTTTTTTTTTAAAAACTGCAAACTTTCTATTTTATTATTTTAATATTATCATCATCATCATCATTATTATTATTATTATTACTTTTTTATGAATTTGCCGGGTTCAAAGGTTGATGAAACGATTTTTTTTTAGTTGTTTTTGTTTTTCCACTAGTTTCCCTTTAATTTTTTTTTTCATTCGAAAAACAAACAAACAAACAAACAAACAAACAAACAACAACAACAACAATAATAATAATAATGATATTATCGTATGAGTATTTCAGTGGCGTGAAATAAAATTTTCAGTTGGTTGACGATAGATTTGGAAAAGTAAAAAAAAGAAAATTTAATACCGGAAATGAAAGAAACAAAAAAACTATAAGAAAATTGGAAAATTTTAGCGAAAAACAAATCGTCATTATTATCTTGTTTTCTAGCGAAATCATCATTAAATTTAATCACTCCCACGTTTTTTCCTCCTTAACTATTATTATTATTATTATTATTATTTTACTTTGTTTTCAAAAATTTACGACGGGAAATTTTTTTTTTATTACCTGAAACGAAATCGAAATCGATGACGAAATTGGAAAATTCCAATTTCAATCGCTTTCGAATGGCGGGGGGAGGGAAAAAACAAATGGAAAAGTTTAAAACGAAATATCTCTCTCCCTCCCCTGCCTACTCCCACCTTCCCCCCAAAAAAAGAAAGAAAGTCGCATTTCCGTTTCATTTATAATTGACCGAAAAGTTTTTAAAAACAATTTCGAGACTAAATAAAAATAAATTTTTTTTTTCCTTACAACTGCGCATCCGGAATGTTTTCCTCTATTTCCGGTTTAAATTATTTACAAAAAAAAAAAATTTTATTTTTAGAAAACAAAACAAAAGAAAAAAATTCGAATCGTCACTCACCTACATTCCGTTGGGAAAGGTCGAATGTATTTTGATTCGCATGTGCTCCCCGTCGATTTATGATGAACCGCCGCCATTTTCTTTTTTAACTTTTATCCTTTTGAAAAATCTGTAATAAAAATATTAATATTAATAATAATGATAATGATAAAATTTAAATTTTAAATTTCGTTAAAGAGTTACTTAAAAAATAAAAAAATTTTTTTTTTTGGATAAAATCCAAAACTGGAAAAAATTTTGGAATTAATTTCTTTTTTCCTTTCTTTCTTTCTTTTCAAATAAATAAAAATTGACTCATCGTTATTTTTTTTCCGGGGGAAGGAGAGGAGAGGAGGGGAGGAAAAATGTGACTGGAATCAACCAAACAATAATAATAATAATTAATAATAATCTACTAAAAATTTTTCCAACTTTGATTAATTAAATTTTTTTTTCTTTCGTTTTCTTTTCTTTTCTCCAGTGACGAAAATGTATATATAAAGATCGTAAAAGAAAAAAAAATGGCGTCGTAATTATTGTTTGTATGAGGATTTCGATGATGATGATAATAATAATAATAAACTGGATAGAAAAATACAAATATAATTTTTTTTTTTTTTACGACTTAAATCTTTTCATAAAAATAATATTTTCATTTATTCAAAAATCTAGTCTGATGATTATATTG
Source organism: Pediculus humanus corporis (assembly GCF_000006295.1). Classification (NCBI taxonomy): domain Eukaryota; kingdom Metazoa; phylum Arthropoda; class Insecta; order Psocodea; family Pediculidae; genus Pediculus; species Pediculus humanus. The sequence continues at coordinate 845,556 of NW_002987862.1, read as the reverse complement.
GCTCGTAGTTTTAAAAAAAAGGTTTTCAGGTACGAGCAAAAGAAGGTGGGGGGGGGGAAATTTTTTTCTTTTTTTCGTTTAAGTTCACGAATCCGAATTTATGTTTTTCCAACAAAAAAAAAAAAAAACTTTGTAATAACTTGAGATCTTAAAGGTGGTGGTTTATTTTATTTTTCTTTAAAACGGCACGAACAAACGCAAACACAAACAAACACACACAAAATTTAAAAAAAAAAATTTATTACCGACATCTGTCATAAACGTACGTGTTTTTCTTTTCTTTTTTTTTCTTTTACGGGGGAGAAGGGGGAAGAGAAAGGGGAAAGGGGGGAGAGGGGGAGGAATTCGAAAAATTTTTTCAGTTTTATCCAGGCTGGAAAAATAAATAAAAAGAAGAAAAAAAATTCTCACGCTTATTAAAGAGATTTTAACAACCGAAGATTAAAATAAAAAAAATGAAGGATGAGAAAAACAAGCGGAGAATTAAAAACTGGAAAAAAAAGAGAAAAAAACGTATTAAATGCGAAATAATAATAATAATAATGATAATAATAATAATAATGATAAAAGAAATGTAAAAAAAAAAGAATGAAAGCAAAAAAATTTATATTAAAAAAATAATAAAAGAAACAAACAGAAGAAGAAGAAGAAAAAACGTCGAATGTTATTGGATTATTATTATTATTATTATTATTATCATTTTCCGTTAAAAAGGGGGAAAAATCTGGAATGATGTTGATGTTGTTGTAATGTGGAAAAAACCGTTGGAAAAAATATTTTCAAAATGGATGCGGGAAAAACGAAAAGAAAAAAATTTTCATTATTCATAAATGAATCATTAAAGGTTTCTTTGCGCATTATTCATTTTTTTTTTTTTTTTTTTTTTTTTGGAAAGGTTAAAAATTAATTTTTTCCACATTTTTCCTTTTTTTTTTTGCTGACTCAAAGAAAAATTCAAAGGAAAAAAGGAAAAAGCCAACAAAAAAAAAAGTGGTGGAAAAAAAAAACTTTTAAAAAATGACGACCGAAAGCAAAAAAAAAAAATTTTTTTTTTCCCAGTTTTATTCATTTTCATTTAAAAAAAAAAAGAAAAATGGACGAACGAACCTTAAAAGGTTTTAGTAAACAATTCAAACAAAAAAAAAAAAGAAAATCAACTTCCGGTAAATAAAAAAAAAAAAAAAAAGGAAACGGATTTATACCGGAAAATTTTTTCTTTTTAACTCTCATCGTACATGTTTTTAACCCACTCGCGTAAATTTAATTTCCGGTTTGAAATGTAGAATCTTTAAATAAAACACATTGATACGTGTTTAACAAATAACTAAAACTAATCTTTTTAAAATAAATTTTTTTTTTTTTCAACTCACATCGTTCGCAATTAATTTCTGTCGGTTTTATTTCTCTTTTCATTTTTCCTGTTTGTAAAAAAATTTTTTTTCCCTTTCCCACCTCCCTCCCTCCCTTGTGTTGTGCGCGTTTGTCGTGTGGGTTTTGTTTGTCTTTCTTTCCCCTTCAAGGTTCAACGTCTTTATTCATTCATTTTCATTTTAGACTTTTCACATGATATTAATAATTAAAATCCCTTTTTACATATAAATGTTACACATTTTAATTAAATTTCTTTTGGTAATATCCTTATTTTTCACATTTGTGCGTACACGTTTTACGCATTTTACGCATTTTTTTTTATTAAAAAAAAACAAAACAAACAATAATTATTATGCAAACAAACAATTTTCGTGATGCACATTTTATTTCAAATTTTGTTTTTTTTTTTTTTGCGTAATATTTT
>NW_002987862.1:842222-843329 GCF_000006295.1 Pediculus humanus corporis | reverse complement strand
TTCTTCTTCTTCTTCTTTGTTCTTTTTACATTTTTTTTTTAATCCACTTACGCCACGAAACTGTTTTTTTTTTTTTGTTCTTTTTACGTAAAAATAGATTTTTTATTAATTTTTTTCCATTCGGGTTTTCAACCAGTTTCAAGGTTTTGTTATTAACAACAACAACAACAACAACGGGTGTAATCCAAAAGGAAAAAGTAATCAAAATTTCCGTTTGTTGTTTGTTAAATAACTCCTTTTTTTTTTATTATTATTATTATTTACGCGTTCAGGTATTTAAAGTATTTTTTTTAAATTCGTGAATGAGTTCTTTTTTTTTTAAACAACAACAACAACAACAAATTAAACTGTAGCCCTTGAAAATTTCTTTATCGAAACTTGTTTGTAGGCGGTACGACAATAATAATAATAATAAAAAATATGCCAACTAGATCAAGTTGATTGCCTAACACGCGGTTTCTTACCGTTAATGTCACCTTTAAAAAAAAAAAAAAGAAATTTATATATCCGATGGCAATTTAGAAAAAAAAAAGGCTTTGGCGCGTGTCGATTTTCCATTGTTATTCAGGCTCCCCGTTTTTTATTATTATTATCACGACGACGACGACGACGACGACAACTTTCAGGTATTTGATAAAAAACCTTGTACCCCGCGTATAAAAATAAATACGAAACCTTCGTTTTAAAAAAAAAAAAATTTTCTTTCATTTACGAAAAATTCAAATGGATTTCAATATTATCACGATTATTTTTTTGGGGGGCGGAAAGGGAGGCAGGAGAGGGGCGAACGTACTTCTCACAATACCGGACCCCGTATTATTAACTTTCATTAAACATTTAAAAATTTATTACGTAATAATAATAATAATAATATTAAAACTCGAATTTTTTGTTATTGCCAACTTAAAAAAAAAAAAATTCGCACAATTCATTCATTATTTGTTTAGTACAATGAAAAAAAAAAAAAAATTTCCATTACTTTTCAAGGTTTGTTTTCCGAAAAAAAATCAAACGATAATAATAATAATAATAATGAAAACAATGTAATGAATTTCATTAAAAAAAAAAAAAAAAATTTTGCGATGGTGAAAGTTTTGGCGCGTAATT
>NW_002987862.1:816055-842078 GCF_000006295.1 Pediculus humanus corporis | reverse complement strand
ATTAAAAATAATCCGAGATATATATTTATAAATCCGATGATGATGATAATAATAATTATTTATACGTTATCGATTTGGTTTGATAAGAAAAGGTCAAATGACATACGTTTCAAATATTATTATTATTTTTCTATTTTTATACCGACCCGGATTCCATAATTTTCTTTTTTTGGAAAAGAAAATAAAAGAATAATGATAATAATAATAATTGTTTCGTTTGACATCAATCATATCTATGGAATTTTAATAATTTTTTTTAAATAAATAATAATGGAATAATATCGAAATAATCGAAAATCGATATATCTCGACATCATTCGATGAAAAGAAATTATTAATTTTTAATAGAATAATAATGTAAACGAATTCGTGTGCGTGCGTGCGTGAGTGCGCGACCACCAAGTTACCGAAACACCGTGGTCAAAATAACTTACGACGAAATTACATAATTACGCATATTATTGTTAAAAAATAATAATAATTATAAAATAATCCGTTAAAAAAACATAAATCAACGTCAGATCGCGGGCGCGCGCGCGAAGAGAGAGATTCCCATTATTATTATTTATGAATAAAAATTTCTTTTTTTTTTTTCTGTTTGTTCGTTCGTTTGTTTGTTTGTTTGTTAGTTAGTATATATATATTTTCTAATGCCACTTTGATTAAGTCATTTTCATTCGACCGAAAACGATATATTTTTTTTTTTTTTTCTTAAGATTTATTTATTTTTTTTTTCGTTTTCAATTATAGAAATTACTTCCTTTTTTTCTCTCTCTCTCCCTTCCTCTCTCTCTCCCTTCCTCTCTCTCTCTCTCTCTCTTTTTCTCTTTAATGAATCTGGCCGTAACACATTTAATTTCATTAACGAGATTTATTAAAAAAAAAAAAAAAATTAAAAGCATCGAATTAATTTCGACCGAATTGTTTGTGTTTGCGTTTGTTTTTTATGCGTGGATTAATGTGCGTGCAAATAAAAAAAAAAAATCGAAATCGGCCATTTTGTTTTTTTTTTTTTTTTTTTTCGTTAATGGCAAAACTTGAAAATTTTTAATTTTAACGATTTCTACTTCAACGTCATCATTATAAATTTTAAATTTAAAATAAAAATATTTTTTATTAACGTATTTATTAAGATATTATCAATAAGGCATTCTTGATAATTTTTCAAAAAAAAAACATATTTTTAGTTATTACCGCGAATATACATTATTAAACATAAATAACATTTTCTCTCTCTCTATCTCTTTCTTCACTACATTAATAAATATGAATTTTAAAACGTATAAAAATAAATATCATCATTATCAGTATTATCATCGTCGACATTGTCGGATTTTCCAATAACAACAACAACAACAACCTTAATTATTTTTGTAACATTAATATATTATTTTTATCGTTTAAGGAATAATTTTGAGGTTAACGTATTTTAAAAAATAATGCAAAACTTTAAATTTGTTTTTCGCGTATTTATTATGACGATGATGATGATAATGATGATATTAATAAAATTACGTCAACGATGTTCTTCTTACAAAAAAAAAAATAACTTATTATTTGTTCGTGACATTTAAATAAAAAACGAAAACCTTCGCGGCGCGATTATTATTATTATTTTTAAATTTAGGTAGCCTAGAAGAGAAAAACGTACCTTGCCACCGATTGATACGCCATGACTGATAACGTATTATCATATTATTTTTTTTTTTTTTTAAAACCCGTAATTAAATAATAAAAAAATTACGTAAATTTTATATTTGATTGAAATATATCTATAGCGAATGATTCACCATTGATAGAATTAAAATATTTGACCCCGAGTGTCGTGTCGTGGCACGAGATAGACACGTGAAAATTATTATTATTATTATTTTTTTTCCTATTCGAGTTAAAAAAAATATTTGTTTGTTTTTGCCACTCGTTTAATTTACCAAACGTTTTTTTTTTCTTTTCATTTTAACTACCGGAAATGGTACGAGTTAGTTTTTCTCATACAATAATCATCAACAAGTTTTTACTTTCGAATGTTTCCCCCCCCCCCGGAGGGTTTTTTTTTTTTTTAAATAGTTTTCTCATTCGTTACGTTCGACACGTATTTATTAATTACCTCAGGTAAAAAAGAAAGATGGAGGATCGTGATACAAAACCCTTTTATAATTAATGAAACGTCAAAATCATCACTGTTAACGTTATTTAAAAAAAAAAATTGTTACGTTTAATTATAATAATATACCTTATTATTTATGCAGTACTCGACTACTATTATTTAACCTTAGGCTATACTACTACTAATGATGATAATGATAATAATAATAATAATAATAATTGATTTATCGCCAAAAATTAATTTTAATTATTATTTTTTTCTTTTCAAATTATCAAACCCGTGAGAATCTTCCGTAACTCGTGCCACTTTAATAAAAATAAATAAATCCCCTCCCCTCCTCCCTCCTTTTTTTTACAGGTAATTTACGGGCGTAACGTTTTAATAATAATAATAATAATAATTTTTTTTTTTTAAATGCGTTACGTAACTGGTTCGATTACTAAAATGCTTCATCGTGTTTTTTCTCTCTCTTTTTTTTTTTTTTTTATAAATAAGGAAAATGTGACCCGAAATAATAATAATAATAATAATATTTGGTTTTTAGGTTATAACTTTGAAAATGGATTGATTCATTGTCAAAGATTTCAGCATCTGACCCAGAGCAACAACAAACAGATATCATGGTTTTTTTTTTTTTTTGTGCATGTGATTCAACGTTCGAATTATTATTTTCGCATTTTCGTCCTTTTTTTAATTATTATTATTATTTAAAAAAAAAAAAAAAGTAAAGGTCGTCAGAATTTTAAATTGATTACGCCGTTTCTCAGTGAAATTATATTGACTTTAAAAATTTAAAAACGTTTGTTTGTTTGTTTGTTTGGCATCATCATGCAATAATCTTTCGTAAGGTTAAACAAATGACGTCAAAAGAAAACGAACGGACTCTCTCCCCCCCTCTCTCTCTCTCTTATTTATTACGTCAAAACTTAAACGTACGTGATCGAATAGTTAAAAAAAAAAAAAAAGAGTGAGTCGTTGCGGTCTTTTAGAGGATAAGATAATAATGATGAATTGTTAATAATTAAAGGTGTCGTCCCGATTTTGTATCAAACAAACGCTTTGACGTATTTCAACGGGACAAATATGGAAAGTTATAATTAAAACTTAATAAAGCCCCCCCCCCGCCCCGTTCCCAATTTTTTTTTTATAAATTGATACGATAACGAATCGATAAAGAACAATGAATATATTCGTCTTCCCATTTTCGAAATTTTTTATTTTACTGTTATTGACCCCTTTCTCGTGCCTGAAAATAAAAAGAAAATTTCCCACATACGTTCTGAACAATAATTTTTCTTTTTTTTTTGTTAAAAGCATTTGAGTTAACTAAACTAAATAATAGGTACGAAAGTGTTGTTAATTGTAGTTTGATTACCAGAGACGAAGAGAGAGAGAGAGAGAGAGAGAGAATCAGGTTTTTGTCTTTTTCGCACGAGTGATGACGTCTTAAACAAATGTCAAACGTATTAAAGTGCGTAAAAACCGGTAATAAGTGACGGACACATATTATGACGAACGGATTGTATACAAAACGCACGTAAGTCTTACTTAATAGCAGCAACAACAAAAAGAAAAATTATTATTATTATTATTATATACACGTTGAATAGTTGTGGGGGGGGGGGATCTCGCGAGGGAGAAGGACATTTGGTTAATGACACGATCTTGTAAGATTTTAACAATAACAAAAAAATATTTGACTGACAATTACTGACATCCTTTTGCGTTCATCTTAATGACTTAATTATCGTTCGTTTTATGTGTGTCAAGATGAATGATGGCAAGATGATATTTTCTCGTTTTTTTTTGTTGTTGTTGTTATATTTTGTATTAGATCGGTCGGTCGGTGAGGTCACAGGCCAACGATGACAAACGAAAATTAAAAAAAAAAAAAAAAAAAAAAAAAGCATTTAAACTCGCGCTCGAAAAAAAAAAAATTTATCCTTAATGTTTTCTTTCTTTTACCATCTCATCCAACATTGATTGTTGTACTTCTTCCGGATTTTAAAAATGGCCATCATTAACTCGTTGCGTACCTTAATATTTTTTCAATTAGTTTTCACTTTTTCTTTCAATGCGGTTCGAATAAAAAAAAACCATTCTTTAATTTATTTATTTTTTTTTTTTGTTATTTCCACGTTTTTTTTTCCTTTCCTTCTACGACCCCGACGACGACGAGAAATAGAAAGTGCCTGAAGGCGTGTCTTCAACAACAACAACAGTTTTTTACTTCTTTGTCTTAATTTTTTTTTTTTCCTCTTTATATTCTAAAAGTGTGTTTGTTGTTATGGTTGTTGCACTTACGATTTACATGCCTTTCTTACTAGCAATCACGTTTGCTGATATTAATCAGAATGGAGTATCTTTAATTCGAAGCAAAAAATTTTATCAATGTTTTGTTAATTAGTTTAGTTTATCATTAAAACGCATAAGATTTTTCTTTCTTTTTTTTTTTTTTTTTAGCAAATTAGTTGAGCGTGAATTTTTCAACGTTTACGTCACACCAACAAAAAAAAAATTTTCCGGTTTGGAATTTATCATTCTTCGGTGAACAACAACAACAACAACAAAAGTTACGATATCCTTCAACAATTAATAATAATAACAAATAACAAAACAGAAAGAAAAAAAAAGAAAATTTTTTCAAAAGAAGTTTTCTTGTTTTTTGTTTAAACATTTGTAAATAATAATAATAATAATAATAATAATAATATTGTTTTAGTTGGCCACGGCCGTCAGAAAATCAAACTTAAGCTTTCATTGTTTTCTTTTTTTTCATTTTTTTTTTTTTTTAATAAAATAAAAGAAATGATTAAGGCCGAATTTCGGTCAAAATGAATTTTTTTTCCTTCTATTTCCGGTTTATTTTTAAATAGGAAAACGCGATATTTTAAAATAAATTTCGGGTTTTCCTCAGAGAAATTTTTCTTTTTTTTTTTTTCCAGGTCAGTTTTTAATTGGATGCAAAACAATCGGGGCGTGAAAAATTATTTCGAAAAATTAAAAATGTTTGTTATTAATAATAATAATAATAATAATATTCGAAACAAAAACAAACAAATTTTTTTTTTTCTACGTTCGAACCAAAAGAAATTTCAAAATAAAATTTTTTTTTTTTCACGACCGCAAAATATTTACAAAAGGATATAACCTTTTCCAATTTCTTTTGTTGTAAGAAAACAATGAATTCGCGCTTACGAAGAAACACAACAACAACAACAACACAATCTCACAAATAATAATAATAATAAAATAAACATATAAATGTTGGAAATGTTTTCTTTCTTCAGCCACCTTTTTCTCTCTCCCTTACCTCCCACTTCCCACTTTCCCGTTTTAATGGAGTTTGTGTGAGGCATTTTTAAAATGTCGTCGCCACCCGAATGTTTTTTTTTTTTTTTTTTTTTTTTTTTTTAGGGGGGGGAGGAGGATTTCAATTGGAATTTCCCATTCGTGAAAAGTTTCCCCAAAAAAAATTTTTTTTGGCAATCAAATCAAGGGGGATGATAAAATAATTTTTTGTTTATCGTTGGGCGTTGCAAAAAAAAAAAAAAAAATAATTTTTCCAGTTTTGGCATGAAACATTGTTTTCGAAATTGTTTTCCTTTTTCCATTTTCCTTTTTCTGCTTTTTTTTTCTGTTTTTTGGATTCTTTCCTTCGACGCTTTCTTTATTTTCCTTTTTATTACCTTAAACGAATTCATTTTTTTTATTATTTTTATTCGTTTTCTTTTATTTTCCTTTCTTTCTTCTCTACTGTTGTATTTTTAATTTTTCACCGTCTCGCCGTCGGTTTTTTCTTTTTTACTTTCTTCCCTCAACGAAAATCTCTCTCCTCCCCCCCCCCCCACGATAAATAAAGTCTCGGTTTTAAATAAAAAAAATAATTTCAAACCGCAAAAAAGAAAAAAAAATGAATAAGTACTTTTACCCGGTACTTACTTTGACTTCTCGCTTTGACCTTAACCCTGACCTTTTCTAATAAATCTAACACGTCTTGCATTATAAAAAAAAATTAAATCTAAAATATTTATTTGCTCTCGTTCATTGATATAAATGTCGCCGCCGAATTTTTAAAAAACAAAACAAAATTACAAAAAAAAAAAAAATTATTTAAAATCACGCATGTTAAAAATATTAATTATTATTATTATTATTATTATTATTACTATTTTTACCTTGATAGGGTCATTAAGTTACGTAAAAAAAAATAAAAAAAATATTTTAAAAAATTAACGACCGAGATTGTACATAACAATTTTTAATTTGTTTGTTTGGTTGTTTGTTTGTTTGTTTGTACGACGACAATGAAACAATATAAATTTAACGGAAAAATTTAAGTTTTCCAATTTAACAAAGCTTAAGAGAAAAATTCGGATTAAATTTTTGTTTCGTTACCAAAAAAAAAAATAATTTTTTTAAGGATAAAACCGTTAAAACATCATTTAAAATAATAATAATAATAATATTGGGAAACGTACATAACCCGACGAGAAGGGAATTCGAATCAAAAAAAAAAAAAAAAAAACGTTACGAATAAAAATTTAAATTAAACGCCATTTTAATTACTGTCGATTAATTAATTAAAATAAATTTTTTTTCCCCCTTTTTATTCGGGCGTGAGAATTTTTAAATTAAAAAAAGGGAAAAATTTCACGAGAACGCCATTTCTTTTTTTAATGTATTAAATGAAATTATTTTCGGAAGGGAATTTTTTTTTATTTTAATTTAACCTGATATAAAAAAAAAAAAAAATTTATTCGAATGATGAGTGAAGTATGACGTAAAAATTTTAAATGGCGTCACATTAGAAAAAAACTTTTTAAGCTCCTGCACTTTAATTTTTTTTTTTTGCAAAGGGTGAAAAAACTATATATTTTGCAAAAACTAACACTTTAAAAAATCGATATTATTATTATTATTATTATTATTATTTTATTTTTAATTTACAAATTAAAAAAAGAAACCTTTTCAATGAAAAAGTAAACTTTCCGTGTTAAAAATTTTTTTTTGAAAAAAAAAAAAGAAATATGGCGTCCCAAAAGGTTCGTTCCATTTTCCGTTACATTTTTTTGAAAATCGTTTACGTAATTTTTTGTTAGTTTGAATTATGTTATTAATTATTAATTATTAATTACTTACTTTATGTAGTCTGATGTACTTAATAAACTTATTTTTAAGTAAAAATAAAAAAAACTTTCGCGAGTTTTTGTTTTAATTCAAAAAAAATAAAATAAAACAAAATGAAATAAAATTAAAGAGTGAAAATGAAAACGGTCTCACTCGTTGCAGTGTTCGTCGCAAACTGAGACTCGGACGCGAATAACATTCGTTCGAATGAGAAAATTACTTATGATGTTTTTCGTCACCGCCTTCTAAAATTTCCTTCAATTGTTTATAAGCATTTCTCTAAGGTCAGGAGCGTCTGGAAGAGGGGAAAAAAAAAGAAGAAAAAAAAAGGAGGGGAGGGGAAAGGTGAGGACAACAATGGAAAGGAAAAAAAAAAAAACGATAAGAAATGAAACGAAAGGAACAAAAAGTTTTTTTATCTCTTTTTTTTTTAATTGTTGAAGTTATAATTTTATGCATATTTAAGCCGAATAAAAAAAAAAAAATTTTGCAAATAAAATAATCATATAAAATTAATTTTTAAATTTGGCGCCAATTTAAATTTTTTTTTTCGTTTTTATAAAATCCTGTTGGCATTATTGTAAAATTTTGTTCGTTTTATTTCGAAGGGTGAATCGAATGTTTGGAACACATTTTTCGTTTTTCGTGACAGTTTTTTTTAGTTTTAATCCATTTTCTATTGTTTTTGTTTGTTGTTTTGTACAAAATTAATAATTTTAAAGTTTTAGTTTTAGTTTTTTTAAATCGAATGAGTTGTAAATCCTATTTTTTCCCCCTTTTTTAACATTTTTTTTTCCATCATTCGTTTAATCCTTTTTATAAATGCCAGACTCATATCTTTATCCTTTTTTATGAAGCGTCATCATCATTTATGAATATCGTAAGTAGTTTTTGATTTTTTTTTTCTTTTTTAAAAACGTTTTCCTGTTATTATTTATTTATTTATTTATTTCGGATTAAAAATTTTTCCGCATTCTAATTTTGTTTATTTTGCAAATTTGTTTAATAATGTTTTTATGTTTTCTCCTATGCCGATATGTTTTCGGTTTTGTTTCATAACGGTTTGTTTTTGTAAGCTCATTTACAAACGTACAAACATAAATTGTTAAAACATTTTTTTAAAAAAATTTATTGTTGTTGTTAAAATATTGGATAAACGAAAAAGAAAAATTTTATTAATTAAATAAATAAATAAATAATTATATTTGCATAAAAACAAAATAAGTTAAAACAGTGAGGATACATAAATTATTATTATTATTATTTTTTTTTTTATTAAAAGTTAAAACGGCAAAAATTTATTAAAAGGCGCCTTCCCCCCTCCCCATTTAATGTAATTACCCTCCCCTCTCCCTCCCTTTTGGTGTTTAGCTTATAAATATTGATGTTGCAGTGACAGTTTTGATGTTTGACATGTTTGATTAAAATAATTTAAATTTGAAAATTTACGTTAACAGTTTTTTTTTTCTTTTCTTCTGCTTTTCCTCGATGCCAATTTACCAAATTTAAAAAAGCTTTTCAAAAAAAAGTTTTCTTTTTATTTTAAAAACTTGAAAATTATTTAAATATTGGAAAATGGCTTCTCTTGGACGTTTGATGTTTTTATATTATTATTATTATTACTGTTATTCAGCGTCTTCTTCCACTTCTTCTTCTTCTTCTTCTTCGTTCTCTTCGTCTTCTACATTTGTTTTTCCAGGTATTTCGCTAGGTTCGTCAACAAGAGGTTCAGCTTCGATTTCTTCAGCTATGGATGCATTATCGTCTATGTTTTTTGATAATTCTTCCATTTCCGCATTGTCGTCTTTGTTGTCATTTTCTTCAGCTTCTTCGACATCTCCGACAACTTCTTCTTCTCCTTCTTGTTGTTGTTGTTCTTCTTTTAATCTTTGCTCTTCTTCTTCTTTTAATCTTTGCTCTTCCTCTTCTTTCAACCTTCGTTCTTCTTCTTCTTTTAATCTCCGTTCTTCTTCTTCTTCTTCTTTTAATCTCTGTTCTTCTTCCTCTTTTAATTTCCTTTCTTCTTCTTCCCTAGCTAATCGTTCTTCTTCGGCTTTTCTCTCAGCTTCTTCTTTCGCCAGTCGTTCTTCTTCGGCTTTACGCTCTGCTTCTTCTTCGGCCTTTCGTTTTTCTTCAGCTTCTTTTTCTTGACGTTCCCTTTCTAATTCGGCTAATCTAGCTTCTTCCTCCTCTTTGGCTTTTCGTTTTTCTTCTTCTTCTGCTCTTTTAACGGCTTCTAATTTTTCATTTTCTTCTCTTAATAATCGTTCTTCTTCTTCTTTTTGTGCTTTTTCATCGAGTTCCGATTGTCTTTCGGCCTCTGCTTTATTAGCCAAATCTTCTTGGAGTTTAAGCTCTTGATTTCGACGTTTTTCTTCTTGTGCTTCTTTTAAAGCTTCTTCTTCTAAAATTTCACGCCTGGTTTTTTTTCTCATCGGTGTAGAATCAGACTCGCCGTCGGCACTCGGTTTCGTGAAAACCTGTCAAACCAATTAATAAAAAAAAATTTTCTTTAAAAACGTTTGGATGTTCCTAATTTTCCACAGAAATTTTTTCTTGTTTTGTTTTTTAAATTTTGTAAATATAATCAAAGGAAAAAAAGGAAAAGTGCTCGTTGTTTTCGCTTCTGAACATTTTATACCTTATCAGATTGTGTACGACGCGGTGCATTAGATTTCCATGATCCAGTTACTGGAGATTTGCTAGGGGGTGGATGTGAAACTGAACCGAATTCTGGAAAAAAATTTTACATTTAATGACGTCATTCGATCGGTACTCCTGGAGTTCAAAGCTCCGTCGGAGTTTTTTGGGCAAAAAACAAAAGGCATCGATTTTAGGCGCGATTTTTTTTTTTCGGATAATTATTATTAATTATCGTGTGTAAACAACAACAAACAAGATTTTGATTTATTTTTATTATCGATTATATACATGCCGACAACCGGGGGGTATATTTCATTGTCAAATCACGGCAATCAAGTTTTTAAGCAAAACAAATTTTCCCGTTTGTTGCCTTTTTTTTTTTGTTACTTTTCTGCCGTTAATGTCTCGTTTTTTAAAAATAATTTTTATATATTAAGACAGTATATATATATACTCACTTTTCAAACGTCGAAAAATTGCTTAGTTCGTTCCATTATCCACTTGGATACCATCCGCAAAAAAAAGGTTAAACGGAAATAAAAAGTGTGGAAGAAAAGGAAAGTGTGACGAATGATGAAATTACGAATGGGTAATTTAATAATAATAATAATAATAATAATAAAACCATTGGAGGAAATCGTTTTTTTTTTTTTTTTTTATCAAAAGCAAAGAAAAATCATGCAATTTTTTTAAAGTTTCCCCTTCCCTTGGATTTCATTTTGAAAATGATATTTTCCGGTTTGCCAATGACAACAACAACAAAAACAAAAAAAAAATGATACGATTGTATTAAGAATTTAAAATAAAAACCTGATTATGTTTTAGGTTAAATATTTGTCCAAGAATCAAATTTCGAATTCGTTTACATTAAATAATTGACACTCAATATAAGTCGTCCGGATATTTTGTAAAAAACAAAATTTAGTGATACGTTTGCATTTTTTTTTTTTTTTTTAAAGTTTTTCTTTCCTTTACACACAAAAAAAAAAAAAAAAAAATGGAAAGAAATTTCTAGGTTAATCGACCTGATTTTTATTTGGGGGGAACGGTAGGGAAGGAAAAGTGGGGGGCGATGGAAATTTGAAGTGGTTGACGGCAGCACGTTTTTTTTTTTTTTTTTTTTAGTTTTTTTTTTTTTTGTTAAATTTCAATCGTGGGACGACGGATTGGCCATTTTTTTTTTTTTTATTTCATCTACTCCCCCCCCCCCCCCCCCTATTTCGAAAAATAATAATAATAATAATTTCGAATCGAAAAAAAGTTTTTAAATTATACGAAAGAAATTTTTTTTTTTTATTTAAATTCATTTTAACGGTTTAAATAACATCAACAGGAGTGACATTATCAGTGCCAACAGCAATAATAATGGCTCAAGAAAAAAAACATTAAGGTTTTTTTTTTTTAAAAAAAACTTTTCCAGACAGTTTTTTTTTTTTTCTGTTGCGAAAACAGAAAAATTATCCGACGAAAATAATAATAATAATACGACGACGACTACGACGTCGTAGCCGTCGTCGTCATTTAATTTTAATTTTTTTTTCGAAATTTCGATAGAAAAAGAGAAGAGGAGGAGTAGGAGGAGGAGGACGGGAAGGTGGGGAAGGGGATTTGTTTTTGTTGCCAAAAAAAAAGGAAAACCCGGAAAATTTGTCATTTTCAAACGCGTGTATATAAACAAAAAAATTCTAAAAAACGCCTTTTAAGTCAAAAATCAAAAAAATCAAAAAAAAAAAAAACAAAAAAAAAAACAAAAGCATATAAAAAATAAAAAAAGACAGAGACAGGAAAGACAAAATAAGAAAAATGATAGACGATAGAAGATGTGAGTGTGAGAGAGAAAGACAAATTTTATGCCTCAACCTTTTCTTCGGTCCCTGTAAGAAGCAACAAATTAAAAAAAAAAAAAACAAAATATTTACATGTACGCATTTGTTTATGTATGTATGTATGCGTGTGCGTGTGTTTTCCTTCATCGTATTTGTTAACGTGACGTGTAAATGTTAAGCCCCCCTTTCTGTCCCCCCCTAAATTAATTTAGGATTAAAATTTTTTTCTTTTTTCATTCGGACCGAAAAAAAAGTAAAAGCAACACCAAGAAAACTTTAAAAAAAAAAAAAAAAGACAGCAACAAAAATAATAATACTAATAATAATATTAATAATAATAATAATAATGATAATTTTTTGTACAATTTTAAAAACAACGAGGGCCATGTTTTGTTGTTTGTTGAAGTAAATTTAAAAAAAAAAATTCACTAAAACATTATTAAAGCATTAAAAAAAATCAATTAATAAATAAATAAAAACGATTTTTTTCTATTTTTAAATGATTGATGATAATAATAATAATAATAATAATAATAATAATAATAATAATAATAATAATAATAGCAATAATAAAAAATTAATTGCCTTCAACTTAAAAGTAATAATATTTTATTTATTTTTACGATTCCATAAAAAATTACGTAAGTCGTTTCGTCCGAGTCTTGGGGGGAGACGCCATTTTGTTTTTTTTTTTTTTTCTTGTACTTATCAATGAGAAAAGAAAACTTTTTTTTTTTTTTTTTTATAAATAAAATGATTCAATTATCCGTAAATCACGATTAAAAAAAAAAAAAAAAAATTTTTTTCTATTTTATGTATCCCGCCCGAACGGAAATTTAAAAAGAAAAATAATAATAATAATAATAATAACGTTTTACGTAACTTTGAGTAATAATAATAATAATTTAAATAAATGTTTGTTTAATAGTAATAACAACAACAATAATATTTATATAATAAAGAAAGAGGGTCAAAGGTCGTTAAAAAAAAAAAAAAATAGTTTAATATTTAAAACGATTTTTCGTTTTTTTTTTAATGCTTTAATTATATATGTAAATGTTAGTAAATCGCTATGTATAGCGGTGGTAATAGGTACGCAAAACAGGTACTTAAAGGTACGTGAAATGGGGGTTTTTTTTAAAAAAAAAAAAAAAGAGAGAGAGAGAAAGAGAGAGAAACCCAAGAACTATTAATTTGTTGTTTGTTTATATTAATCACGTGTCACGGTGTATATACTTTTACTGGAACGTGTCAGACATTTTTTTTTTTTTTTGTAACCTTAAAAAAAAAAAAAAGGAAAAATTTTCGTACCTCCATCGGGTTGATGCGTTGCCTTTTCGGCTGCTTGCCTAAATCTGTTGTAATACGAAAGTACGTTTATGTCATCTTTGATGTAATCAGAATCTGCGGATGCGAGATTTCTCCTTCTTAAAATCGGTCTGCCACCGGCATAAGTTAAACACGCAAGATGACTATTGCCTGCCATCATACGTAAAAGAATAGAAAAAAAAAATTAAAAATCTTTAAAGTTTTTACGACGACGATGGGGGGACTCGGGTTTTTTATATTTTTTTTTTGTTACCTAGTCTGCTGTATTGTCTGGGCTCTGGATAAACTTGTATGGTGACGGGATGATGATTACCAAACGATGAAAGAAGGCGATCAATATAATTATTTGATGTTATCCTCTCTGTTATTGGAAGCTCGGTGTGACTGTAGTACAAGCTGAAAAAAAAAAAAAAAAAAAAACGTGGCATTAATCGATTAATTATCGATTCGATTTCCCTTTTTTAAATCGATCGATAAAGGAAACCCATGTTATCGAACGTCTTGCGTGTGTGCGCGTTTTTATTTAAAAAGACATTCGAACCGAACTGGAAGAGTTGTTTGTTTGTTTGTTTGTTATTTACGCTCTTGAAATGCCAATCTTAATTTTGACCCAATTTTTTTGACGGTTTACCAATTGGATGGCGTCCAATTGGTTCGTTTGTTTGTTTGTTTGTTCCTTCGTCGAACGATTTGCTATTGTGCTTGCTTGCTTGCTTGCTCTCATGGCATTTAATCAAAAATAAGAAAATTTATGTAAAAAAAGTTGACATGGTCACAAATTGAAATTTTTTTTTTTTTTTTTTTTTTTTGCGATACGTGACTTAAAGCCGTCTCGTGAACCTGAATTCAATTCGCAATTTGTTTGTTGTGTTGTTTGCCGACAAAGTTCCGGTAGTCGTCATCCGTAAAATAAATATTCTCAAAATTTTTTTTTAAAAATAATTACGTAATTAAAGTAAATTCGTTACGGAGGAAACTGACTATCATCGGTTGTTGTTGTTGTTGTTGAAATTGATTTGGGAATAATTTTTTTTTTCCCCAAAAGAAAAATTCAATGAATCCATCAAATGGGGGGAGGGGGGGAGGGAAACTTTTAACTTACTCTCCGGGTAATGGTAGAGGTCTTTGAGCACGGGGGACTGGGGTGTGAATCCTCTTCAAAATTTCAGCCGTTTTAGCTCTTATCGAACGAGTTTCATCATCAAATGACTAAAAAGAAAAAAAGGAAACTATTATTATTATTTTTTTTTTTTTAAACTGGAACGATGATGACTCTTTAAAAATTTCTAACCCCCTCATCTCTTTACTCTCTCCTCCCGTTTAAAAGCGGATTTTATGTGAATTGAAAGACAAACAATAAATAAATAAATAAATAATTTTCCAAAAATTGTGTTTGCCCACTTTCTCTTTTTTTAATAACAGTGAAACTCTAAAATTAAGTTAGTTGTAATTAAAAAAAAAAAACCTTCGCATAAATGTAGGTACGATTCCTTTGATTTCCGGTTGTTTTGTTTTGTTTTTTGCAATTAATAATTTTTCGAGCCTGGGAAAAATGAAAAAACGGGGCCGAATGTGATGGAAGAGAGAGAGAGAGAGAGAGAGATTTGTTAAGAAATAGAAAATTGATATCTTACCAGAATAGATCTCGAGTTTAAATAATCTTCTGTTGGTTGATAAGCCAATGATGGACGAACCTTATGATAGATTCTATCCATTTCACCAATAAGAGCCGCATGTTTAGGTCGCCAGCCGTGAGTAGACGGTTGAACTATAACCAGCCTTTTATGACCAATATACGGTATGTTTTTATGGTAAGGCTGTACCTATTAAATTTAAAAATCATTAGGATGATCACGCTATTCCAATTCTTTCGTTTTTTTTTTTTTTATAACCGAACATAAAAAAAAAAAAAAAATCATTCGATCGAGTTTAACTTTAAAAACTTTCCAGCGTTTTTGTTTTTACTTTCGAAATGTTTTTTTTTTTTTTTTTTACTATCTTTTTAACACGCGATATATGGAAAACCTGAGGGTCTCCCTCCTATCGTGAAACCTAAAAAATTTTTCACAACCTGAAAAAACGGACGTGTACAAAAAAATATTTAAAAAAAAAACAACTTACTCAACTTGAGATCCATTCATTCATTCTTCCATTTGTTCAAAATATACACTGTTTGACAACAAGAAGAGATGACTCCATGTTTGAAAAATTCCATATTGCGAAGCAGTGCATAGGAAAAGGAAGAAGATGAAAAAAAAGGTTTTTTTTTTTTTTTTAACAAAAATAATAATAATAATAATAATAAGGTTAATAAGAAAAAAGGAAATATTAGTGTGTTACGTATATTTATAAAATAAAAAATAAAAAAAAAAAAAGAGTGATGCAAAAAAAATATTAATAAACAGAATTAAAAGAAGAGAAAAAGTGACGTCATATGGGGCGAAAGCCCGGAATATAGAGAATCTATTCTAAATAAACAAAAAAAAAAAATCGAATCAAAATATTTAAATAAATAAATAAATAATTAATTACTAGGACACTCGAATATTTATTTAATAAATAAATAAGAAAATGGGGAGAACGAAAAAAAGAAAAAAAAAATAGTGAAACAAGTATAATCAGTTTAAAGAAAGCAACACGTAAAACTCAAGAAAAAAGAAAGAAAAAAAACTTTTTTTATTATTGGGGGTTAAACGCGGTAGGAATAATGACGGTACGTCGTACCGCCGGGAAGACGTCCAGATGTTGTGGAACTGTAAGAGGAATGATATCCGCCAGGTGCATCGGAGGACCTGGAAGATCTTTCGGTGGTGTAGTTGTAACTACCGGGACCTCCTGTGGATCGGGATACTCTCTCTGTGCTAGAGGAATATGTTCTGCTTGGTACCGAGTAAGGAGAGGAAGAGTCATAACGGTTTTCCCTGGATTCTTGGGTGTAGGAGTAGGAATACTGCTCTTCAGCTCGTCTCGGGCGATCCGGAGTGTCCAACACGACGTAATGTCTAGGGGTCTGTTTGTAAATAATAATAATAATAATAATCAAAATCAAAATTTAATTAATTAAAATCATATATATATATATCTATTGTGTTTACCCCAAATGACGTCACCTATCTACACCCCCTTTTTATAAATAATAATAATAATAATAATAAATGGGAATCGGCCGGCGAGGGTGTCAGATAAGTGGTTTTTTTTTTTTTTGGTTTCGGGTAAATCATAACAAATAAATAACATTCTGACAAATAAATTAAACAATTTCTATTTTTAAAAAATACATAACTATTGTTTAATTTATTTTTATTCATAAAAACATACTAAAAAAAAAAAAAAAAAGAAAATGGCGGTCAATGAAGAAAAACTTTTCGTTTAAAAAAAAATTTCAACTTTCAAATAATGACGACGACGGGGTACCCGAGGGCGAAATATACGAAAGGTAATTAATCTTTCATTAAATTCATTTTTTTTTAATCGTAATCATGTTATCATTCATCTGCTGACACGTCTATCTCAATCCCACTTTCACAATTGCATTATTATTATTCATTTTTTTTTTTTTTTAAATAATTTCGTTCGCGTAGAAGGAAAAAATAATTTTTTTTAAATTTATTTCATAAAAAAAATTTTTTTTTCGGGTGGGTTGGAGTGGGGGAAACTACTTACCTTTTAAGGTTCGACCTTTCTCCTACGCATGCGTACGTTACGTAACCTTTTTGCCCCCGAAAAGAGAGAGAAAGAAGAAGAAGAAGAAAGAAAACGAAAAGTATTTTAAATGCGTTAAAATTACATTTTTAGGTTTTCATAATGTTTACAGGATGTCAGCCATTAAAATTTTTAAATTTTATTATATAACGTCACTTACCTTCTTCCATTTTTCATAATTATAGTTATTTTAAAAAAAAGAAGAAAATTATAGCACTATAATTTTTATAGAACAAAAATAAGAACATTTGAAAATGTTTTAAATATTTATACGTAATAAGAAGAAGGAAAAGAAGAAACCGAAAACAAACGAAATGATTTTATGAGAATTTTCAAAATTTAATTTTTTTTTTTTAAATTGTGTAAGAAAAAGCAGACGACAAAATACATTTGCCACGTATGAATGCATACGTAGATAGAAAAAATTAAAAAGATTAATTTTGACATTAATAAAATTTTCAAAAGATAAAAAATATTAATCGCTAGAAGATGAAGATGAAAATGATGATGATGATGATGACGTTAGTTTGAATCGCGTCCGCCATATTGTTTTTACTTTATTTATTTATTTACTTATTAAATTCTGCAAAAATTTTTTCTGTTGAGAGTAAATTACACTGATTTACTTCCAGCAGGTGACAAATTTAAAAAAAAAAAAAAAAAATTTCGCAGCCAAAAAAATATTTCCGTGGGTTTATTTTACATGATTTTATTATTATTATTATTATTCCTATTTTTTTGTGCCAAATAATTTAAATTTAAATGATCCGAATAGAAAATTTGGCGAAAGACTGTAACAACAATTTATTTATTTATTTATTTTGTTTTTTACAAATTACGTTTTTTTTTTTTTTTTTTTTTTAAATCATAATCATCATTATTGTCGCTAGCGTTTCCATTAAAGCCCCCTTCCCCGCTCCCTCACTCCCCCCTGTAAAAATATTTTTATTTTTTTGTGAAATCGAACCCTTGACCGATATCCATAAGAAAAAAAAAATCACACAATGGCCAACACCTACGCATTCATTCATTTAAGAATTTATAAAAAAATAAGTTCTTTTTTTTTTTGGGGGGGGGATAGGGGGGTGGGAAATAGGAAAAAAAAGGAATTTCAATTGAAAATCAGAGAAGAAAAAGAAAAACACTTTCAAAAAGTATTTTTAGGTTTTTTTTTTTTTTTTAAAGTGTCATAATTTAAAACGTTTTATAAAAAAAAGACGTGCGTTTAGATGATATATTAGGTCATTATAAAGTAACACTCAACGGAATATACAAAAAAAAGGCACAAATGTATGCGTGTGCGAGTTACACGTGGTAATATTATTGTTATAAGAGACAATTAAAAAAATAAATCCTCATAAACGTGGTAGTAGAATTTTTTTTTTTTTTTTTCGAGAAAGCATTCGTTAAATATATATATATATTAACATGATTAATCCGATCGTAAAAGGTCGGTTTTATACGTAATAACGATACCACCTCGTTATCACAATCGATAATTTATATAATTCCTATCGTTCGTCTTCTGCTAACCGTTTTTTTTTAAGGTACGTGATAAGCTTTGATAACGTATCTCAATGATTGTTCCTTCCCCAACAATTATACTTTCACAAAATCAAAATATTTTACGTAATAAACCGTGCGTGCAAAAAAAAAGAAAAAGGTTGTGAAAACTTGAAAGATTTTTTTTTTTTAAATGGTGTCATAGAGTAAGAAAACAACAAAAACGAGAGTTTCGATCGAGTTTTCTTTTTTTTTTTTAGATCAAAGGTCGATGATGATGAATTTTCAGGTATCGGTTGTATGATCGAATTTTTGTCATGTTTTTGAATTCTGTTACGTTTGTTTGATAGATTTTTCTAGAACTTTAGATTATGAGTGTCGTACCACCACGTGCACATTTAAAAAAAATCTATGTAAATAGACTAATTGACGAAATGTAATAATAATAATAATGATTTGTCGTTTGTTTTTATTTATTGTGTCTTGGGATTAGTAGAGTGTGGCGTAGAGGTATCTTCGGTGCGTTCTTGCAGGTCGCGAACAGCAAGTAACAGCCCCCTCTTTGCATACCGGAAAACCTTTGGACCCAAATGCCGTGTAACAAGGAGGCACTTGACTGGGTCGAGGAACGTTCGGTACCAAATGCCACGGAACTTCACGTCTCTGCAAATAGGTTTTATCAAATTTAATTAATTTGTGCGGAAAGTTTTTTTTTTTTTACAAAAAAAAAAAAAAGTAAAAGTAACGTGCCAAACTACTTGTGCTACCTACAAAAAAAAAAAAAAATTTGCAATCGCGTGCCTTTTCCAAAAGAAGCGAAATAATTGATCATAAAAATAAAAAAAAAAAAAAAAGTTGTTTTGACCAGTACTGGAAAATTAAAAAAAAAAAAAAACGTTGGCACTACTACGTTGTTCACGTTCGCTGGAGCGAAAAAAAAAAAAATTTTTTTCAAAAACGATGAATTACCGAACGGTTACATCAGCATTTACCGCCATTTTTTTTCGTGGAATTAAAATTTTCACATTTTTGTTCCATTCACTTCCTTACATAATTGAAAAATTCTCACGAGTTTTCGCGGAGGGGGGGGAGGGCTTTTGGGCAATGGGAAATATATATGTATGAACGATCGTGTCACGAGACTTGTTTTTATTTCCAGATCTCATTTAATTTTTTTTTTTTACATAAAATAAATCATTATTAAGTTTATTTTAAAATCACGACGTTCCAGAAGAATAACCCAATTTAAAAAAAAAAACGGTTTATTCACCTCTTTATCATCATCATCATCATCATCATCATCATTGTTATCATCAACATCGTCGTCATAGTCATCATCATATCAGAAAAATCTTTTGCCAAAAATTTTAATGAAAAATATTATTTTTGAAAAAAAAAACAAAAAAAATTTTTTTTGTGTGGGAGATTCATTAATTAAAAATTTCTACGCATTTTTTTCCTCCTACTCCTCCTCTTGTGCGTGAGTGCGTAAATGCGTCAATGATTATGCGTACAATATTTGTTTTGAATGATTTTGATTAAATCGGAAAAATTTCGGTTTTGCTTTTTTCCGCCATGTTGTTAATTTTTATAACAAACGACGTAAAAAAAATTTTGTCGGTACATTTATGCAAAAAAAAAGAAAAGAAGCAGAAAACGTTTTTTTTTTTTAGGTTGGCACACCTTTGTATTTAAATAACGAATCGAATATGAAATGGGCCGAAAATGATTTACGTAGGCGAATGTGAAAAGGTCGACGGTCGCAGGTCGTTTGTTCGTTTGTTTGTTAGTTTTTTTTTTAAAATGGCGTCGGGAAAGTCTAAAAACTTTTTCTTTTTTTTTTTTTCCTCCCCATTATTATAAATTTTCAAGTTTCGTTTTTTTTTTTTTTTTAATCGGAATAATATTTTCAAAAGTTGTTTTTTTTCTCCCTCTCTCTCTCTCTCTCTAATAGAAAAATTTTTTAACGGATAAAAATTTGCAAAAAAAAAAATTCGGGTCGGTTACGTTTTTTTTAAATATTCGAACGCCTACGAACGCGATACGATTAATATAATTTATTAAATTAAAAAAAAAAAACGTTCGCAATTTCGTCATATGTAGGTAAACTACAGCAAACGACAGTAAACGACAGCAAATAAAAAAAAAAAAAATTATAATAATAATTTTCGAAAAAAACCGTTACACTTTCATCGTAAGCTTAATACTATTTAAATTGGGTTACCTTTTTTTATTTTTTTTTCTCCTGAACTGAAATTATTATTATTATTATTATTACTATTATTATTATTATTATTATTATTAATTTTTGGCAGCCAATCGTAAAATTACAAAAATGCATTTTTATTAATAATAGAATCAATAAATTTTTCATTCTAAAAAAAAAATTAGGTCGTAATACATTTATTACAATAAATAAATGAAAATTTATTTTCAAATTCTTTTTATAATTGATAATAATAATAATAATAATATTGATTTCGTCGTTTTCTCTCTCTCTCTCTCTCTAATCCCACGTTAATTTTGAATAATAAATTATTTAAAAAAAAAAAAAAAATTTCAATCGAAATTAAAAATGGCGTTTCGATTTATAAACAAAAAAAAAAAAGGGAATTTGTAAAAAATTTTGTCGGGTCCTTAGACACAAAAATATTGTAAAAAATAAAGCCCGTAATTTTTTTTTTTTTTTTTTTTTTTTTTTTTTTTGGGGGGGGGGGAATTCGCGGCGGACCTAAAATATAATTTAAAAAAAAAAAAAAAAATTTATTTTGCGCCGAATTTTTTTTTTTCTTCTGGTAATTGATGACGTCAATTGTTTAAAAAAAAAAAAAGATTATTTTTGCAATAACAAAAAGAAAATGAGATTTTAAATTAAATTTTAAAAAAAAAAAAATTTTCTTTTTGTGCCCACGCTTGTGTTTATTACTGCCCTAAAAACAAAAAAAAAATTTTTTTTTATTTTGCACGACCGCGAAAAAAAAAAAAAAAAAACAAAATGGCCGCATCAAAATTCTTTTTTTTTTTTTTTGTTTTAATTCACGCTCAAATCGTTTTTTCTTTTCCTTTCCTTTCTCCATAAATTAGTTTTTTCGTTTAAACTGCGATTAAAAAAAAAATTATAACACTTTTCCCTCTCTCTCTCTCTCTCTCTCTGAAAATATATATGTTATTATCATCATTATCGTTCTGTAAATAAATACGTTTAATGTCAAAGGTCAATCAATAAATAAACATTTTATTATAAAAACTGTAATAATGATAATAATGATAATAATAATAAATAAATTAAAATCGTACATAAATTATTAAAACGGGGGGAGAAATAAATAAATTTTTTACAAAAAAAAAATGGCGAAAAATGGCGGTTCCGATTGTTCGTTTAAATATTTAATTGAAATAAAATTTTAAAAAAAATATCCGCGAGAGTGGGTTGGGGTAGCGTGAAGGGTAGGGGAGGGAGTGAGAGTCCATTCAGAAGTTTTAAATTTCCGTTGGGAAAAATTTTTTTTTTTTTTTTTCAATTCAAATCGAAAAAAAAAACTTGTTCGTTTATATTAAACAAGCGATGATCCATGGTCTTCTTACGATTCCCTAAAGAATAGAATTAAACCAATGGGAAGGGGAAAGAAAAGGAAAAAGAAGAATTCGAGAACGCACTCACACGATTCTAAATTTGGACGCATTCGAAACGTTCGTTCGTTCGTTCGTTAATAATACGTTTCGAAAAAATTATTAATTTAATGTTTATTTAAATAAATTTTTCGAGAAAAAACTTTAAAACTTTTTTTTCTATTTCGTCACACGGTTAATAATCATTTCGAATAGATACATAAAAATAAATAAATAAATAAATCGATTTAATTTAATTAATAAATAATTTTCGCAATTGAAAACACAAAACAAACGAATGGGTAGGGCCCCGAAAAAATTTTTATTTTATTTTATCTCAAACCGAAATGGATTCTTTATTTATTTATTAATAATATACGTCACATTTTTGCAGAATTTATTAAAGTTTTTTATACGTTCGAAACAAAAATTTGAAATTTTATTTTAAAAAAAACGGTTACGGTTATTTAAAATCACTGATGAGTATGAAAAACGAAAAAAAAAATTTTTTCATTCTTACCTTTTTCCTTTACAACAACAAAAAAGGAAAATTTTTTTTCGAATTGATTGAAAAGCATATGACGTGGAGTTAATAATAATAATAATAATGGAAAATTTTATTAATTGAAATTTTTTATTTTTATTTACTCACCGTAACTGAATATGAAGTAACGGTTGGCCTGCTGTAGGGACGTCTAGTCGTGTAAAAATCAGATTCGTACACCATTTTTAATTAATTTTCTTTTTTAAAAAACAATATAAATTGAAATTTTTTTTGTATTTTAAATGACAATTTAAATCCCTTTTATTTTTGTTTTATTTAAAAAAAAAAAAAACCAAAAACCAAAACAAAAAAACCCCAATCCGCCGATGTTCGTTCGATTTTGAAGACTGAATAGTTTTTTCTCTTTATAAATTTAAATAAAAACTTTTTTTTTTTTATTTTGAGAATTTGTTTTTGCCCCCTTTTTTTTCTTTAAAAATGTGGGGTGGGGGGAAGGGATAATTTAAATAAAAGAAAATTTTTTGTTTTAACGTAAGCTCAACGTTTGGCAAAAAAAAAAAAATTTTTTTGAATTTAAAAAAAGCTTCGTTAACAACCCAAAACATTTGCGAGCCTCTTTCATATAAACAAGAAAACGATAGTTTACGATGTTTAACTTACGATTCGAATCGTCATTTTATAATTTTTTTTTTTTTGAAGATTATTAATTTTTCATTTTGCGTATTAATAATAATAATAATAAATCCTATTATTATTATTATTATTATTTTTTCTGCTGTCGTTGATATCATACGTTGCGTAAATATAAATTTATATACTACTACGTCATCGTTATTATTATTATTATTATTTTATTAAAAATTAATTAGAAATTTTTTTGTTTGTTTGTTTGTAACGACGTTTCGTGACGTCACATCCGACATGAATTTAATACGAGTGACGTAAAGACCCTAAACTCGCGCGCGAGTACGAGTTGTTTGTTTCAAAATGTTTTGAAATGTGATTACGCGGAAAAAGGTTTTTCATTTTTCCGATTGGAAGAGAGAAAAGAGTTTTTTCGTGTAACGAATAGACAAAGGATTATTGTTGTTGTTTGTTTCTTCAAAAGGGGGAATTGATATATTGAATTGATGGTTAGAGTAAACGATATTGGAGGACGATAACAAAAATAAAATCATTAAACACGGCTTAGGAATTTTAACTTTGAGTAAAATTAAATATTTATTGTTTGTCAGATTATAAAAAATATGAAGTTTTTGAATAGAATAGAAAAAAAAAAAAAACGAATCGGGATATTTGCCAAAATCCTAAACATGAGCAGAAGAGAAACAACATCGTTGTAACATTTTTGGCAATGATGTAACCAATAACAGATGGAAAAATGATGCTTTTAAAAAAAAAAATAAAATTTTTCCTCTGACACTCTTTTGTGACGGGGGGGGGGAGGGGTCCTACCTACCACCTAGCCTAGTGTCCTGTTATAAACTTTCGAAAAAAAAAAAATGTAGTTTTTCTTCTTATAGTGCATTTTTATCGGTTAATTCTTGAACGAGATCCGTCATTCTTTTACGGCAGACTTCATTTTTTGTCCAAACTGGTTTTTCCGATTCGTCATTTCCATCTTCTGTTGAATCTATGTATAAATCAGGTGCCTGTTCGGAATCGCACGTCGATATCGGTATCATGTCAACGGCTAAACCGAGTCCGAATTTTCCACACCGATGTATTTCTTTATTTATTCTTTTATTTAAACCGATTAAATTAATCCGCGTTGCCAACATTTAAAAAAAAAAAAAAAAACAAAATTAAACTTACGTATCGGAAATATTATCGAAAGGTCCTTTGGGACATCCCAACTTTTCCAAAAATTTTTCCAATGTTTCCGCGTATATGGAAATAAGATTATCCATGTGAGATGATCTCAAATTTCGGGATGTACATATGTAGAGAAAATTAACTATATCCAACGCGAATGAACTGTATCGAACAAGTTGAAAATCTAAAAAGCAAATCTAAATTTTGCCCCCCACCGCCCCCCGACGGGGAAAATTTCAGTTTATTTGATGAAAGGAATTTAAAATAAAATGATATCCGGTTTTACCTTGTTTATAGTATCATCCGAATCGGAATAGTTAAATAAAATGTTGTTTGTCCAACAATCACCGTGACAAATAACGGAAACGGGTTCGATTGGTTGTACCAAATCGACCATTCTGTCGAAAAAAGAATCGTCTAGAAAATGTTGAAATTTCGTTAAATATTTTTTTTTATCTTCTGCCGTTACAAGACATTCTTTAACGAATTCGATGGCGTTTTTCCTCGCAGTCTGATAATATTGACGATACCATTCTTCATTTTCGGATTTGAATAAACATTCCGTTACGGAATTGACAACTTCCGTTTGAAAAATCTCCGGTTCGATCGTTTTCATAGCCAATGATAATCCGTGAAATTTGGCCAAAGCTCTGAAATAATAATAATAATAATAATAATAATAAACAATTTAGTGAAAAATTTTCCAACCGGTCACGGTTGACCATCAAATATTATTATTATTACTTACTTGACGACGGCTTCGCAATGTTCAACGTTAAAAAATTTTTTACGATCGGCCATTACGAATTGTCGCTCTTTTAAATCTTCCAAAA
Source organism: Pediculus humanus corporis (assembly GCF_000006295.1). Lineage (NCBI taxonomy): Eukaryota > Metazoa > Arthropoda > Insecta > Psocodea > Pediculidae > Pediculus > Pediculus humanus. Next base: position 817,076 of record NW_002987862.1, on the reverse strand, counting down.
CTAAAACGTTTTCTTTGGCAAAATAAACTTTTGGTATTTCCGTAAAATCGTTGCAACCTCTCGATGATTGAAATTTTAGTAGTGCCGGAAGTGCTTTCGTGTAAAAGGCAACTTCGTTGAGAAAAAGAGATTCGGATTTAAATGCTTCTCTTCTTACTCTGCTCGATGGTATGCATTTATAAACGAATGATTTCGACCAAGGTTCGCAATTTTTAGTACCAATCGTTTTTACTCTATATAACATCGATGTGTAATTGTCTCCTCGTCTCGATCCTTCAGATACCTGAAAAAAAAAAAAAAACAATAAGTTAAACGGAAAAGAAATTTCTTTTGTAACGTTAAATTTGTGTTTACGTACCTGAACGGCTTTTAAATGAACATGAGGATCTTCTTCGAATAAAATATCTTGAAAAAAAGAAAGGGTTATATCCGAATACCTTCTAGTAAACTCACCCATCTTGTAAGAAGGTTTAGTTAAAACTATTTCTGACGTTATATGACAAGTATAATTTTCCTTTGTTGTTAATTTTCAACAGCTTATTTCCGGTATTTGTCAACGAAAACGTGACCCTTTCAAATAATCAGGACCGTTTATATTGTTTCGTTGCAATTATGTCATTGGTGAGTTTTTAATATTAAATAAATTTGCCGATTTTTTTTTTGTATTCAAATGAATACAATTATTCTTTTATTTTCTCCTTAATCCGTTACTCGGTCCCTACCGTACGTGAAATAAAAAAAAAAAAATTTTTTTTGGTCGTTTTTAAAATTGTCATAGAGTAATAAAACATTCGTTTAGTGTCTTTCGAATACGAACCTTTTTTTTTTTTTTAAAAAACTCTTTTTGATTGATTAAAACGATTCGATTTAATCGAAAATTACTTTTGGGAAATCGATAATCAATAATTATCAAAATTGACATACGATAAAACGAAAGTTTAATCAAAAATATTTGTAAAAAAAAAAATCAAGCTCGAGAAGCCTTTTTTTTTTTTAACGTTCCCTATGAAAAAAAAAAAAT
>NW_002987862.1:790464-815675 GCF_000006295.1 Pediculus humanus corporis | reverse complement strand
TAAAACATCTTTAACGAGTATCCAAATAAAAGTAATCATTTATACATTCAGATGTAAAAATTTTCATGTAAAATTTAAATTAATCCCCCCTTCCCCCTCCCCCCCAATAATAACAATGATTGGTGGAAAATATTACTTTGTATTTTTTTTATAAATAAGTGTTATTTTTTGCACTAAAGGTGGTTTATCAATTAATTATATGATAAAAATATTAAAAATTAAAACAGGAAAACTAAAAATGTGTTAATTAATAATGAACAATAATATCGGCAAAATTTTATAATGTTCTGATACTTGAAAATACTTTACCAAATCGATATAAGGAATTGTTTAAAATCTTTGGTTTGGCCATATAAATTTTTGTGATAATAATACACTTATCGAGTAAAACTTTTTAAAAAATGTATAAAAATAAGTCATGGCTCCTAAACAATGTTAGTGTCTCGTCTTATTTTTATTATTAATATTATGAATTCATGTTTTAATAATAATAATGCTGTGTAAACGGTTTTAAAGTAATTAATAACCTCAACCTTTTTCAATAAAAATTATATTTCTCTTGAAATGATTCAGTTTTAAATATGTAAAAATATATATTTTTCCTTAAATATACATATTATCAAATAAAAATGTATGTGAAAATTTAAAAATGATATATATACGATATTACGATTATATTTTAATCAAATGATTATTATATACATAAAAAATGATTAAATTTTACGATTAAAAAGATTTTTTTATTTTTGTAAATTATTATGAGTGGCACTGAAAGCAACTTATTCACTTGATTATTATATCATTTTTATAAAATAAATCACCTTTTGAAGCAAGGTAAGCAATCATTTGAAAATTCAATTTAATTTCATTTTCAAAATACTGATTTTCATTATATATATACTCGATCCTTTGAATATATACTTATTTAATTAATCGAAAATTAAGTCGTCTTAGGTTTGTTTTTAGATTTTTTAAGTTTTTTCAAACCGTCTAAATTACCCTTCAAAAGAATACAATATGCAGCTTGAAATTTTGAAACATCTTTTTGATGTATCTAAAACAAATGAGATAATTTTCTGTTATTTATTAAAAAATTATAATATTGCGAAAAAATTAAAAACTTACAACTGTGCTTATTTTTTTTGTTTTATATGTTGCTCTCATTAAACAATGATATTCTGAGGGAGGAGGTAATGGCTTTTTTCCTTCACGTGGAATAGGTGTAGTTCTTCCATCATCTGCAATTCATATTATAGGATATAGAAACCAACTTAAATGAAACATTCCTATGCATTAAAATGATAATTTTTGTCAATTGTTATTCAATCAATTATTCATACATGTTGATTTAACTTACATCGCTTCATAGTGAGTGATACCGAACCTTTAAGTCTAGATTTTTGAAAAAATTTTGTTAATTCCGTTAAAAACTGAAAAGAGAAAAATTTAAAATCATTAGTTAAGGTTACACGTTTTGTAATATTCGAAAGTACATCACAAAATCACTTACAGCTTCGTTACTAAGTAAAACCATATTGAATATGTAAAACTTAGTATCACACGGCCATAACAACAGGTAACTTAACTTAATAAATAACCTATTACTTTTAATTAATAAAGCAAAATAATGATAAATATATAGGTTTTTATATTAACATTTTAAATTCGAAAAAAAAAATTGATGTATGGCTATTAAAACATTATTTAGAATTTCAAAACAAGTAAGCAATTTTTTTTTTTTTTAAATTTGTCGGTTTATTATTCTATGGATATTGAAAGCGTTTTGCCTCGTCACATATTTTACCTCTATGGACTTTATTATTATAAAGTATATTTGACGTTATTAAAGGATTACATTTATCATGTATTAACTTTTAATAAATTTTCATAAATAATTAAGTTATAATAAAATGCAAAATCGTTTTCATGTTATTCTGAGACTTCATAATGAGCTTTCAACCCCTTACAAAAAATAATATGGATAACTATATAGAAAATATATTAGCTGAAGTAGTTTATGTTTTATTTAAAAAATAAACAGGTATTTAATTTAATTTAATTTAATTTTTTTTAACTTTTAATGTTTCTTTTAGAATTTAACTTTAAAAAGACAACTAGAGAGTAAAAGTGAAGCTTTATTAATTTTAAATAAAGAATTAGCGGAATGCAGATCGGAAAGAGATCAATTCAAGTTGATGGCTGAAAAATTACAAGAAAAATGTTCAACATTAAAAAAAAATTCATTTAAAGAAAGTAGTTTATTTAATGATAATTATGATGAACCAATCTCTCCAACAAGCTCCGATTCCAAAGATGTTAATCGTTCTTTAAAGTTTGAAGTCGATTGTCTGAGACAGAAATTAAGAGATGCATTAGGTGATGTGAAGGTAAAATAAATATGTTATTTGTTTTTATGAAAATTTACCCTTATTTAAACAAATTTTTTGTGTTGTCCATAATTATTCAAAGTAATATAAGGAATTAAGAATTTTCTTCTACGATTTTTCAGGCGCTTAGAAATCAGCTTAATGAGCAAAAATTAATGCCTGTCGGTATTGATTCATTGTCGTTAAAACATTTGGATAAACAGGAAGCTTTGGTAAAACAAATTGAAGCCATGCACAAGTTAAAAAATCAATTAGAAATTGATTTGCAATCTGTCATTGATGAAAAGGAAGAACTTATAACTCAAAGAGATGCTTATAAATGTAAAGTGCATAGGTTAAATCATGAATTTAGTGTTTTATTGAAAAGTTCTAATCATAGTGTTATTGATATTGATTCTTTAATTATGGAAAACAGGTAATTAATTTAAAAACTTATACTTACTCTATTTTTTAATAATTTGTCCAATTTATTTATTTTTTTTCAATTTTTTAGATTTCTTCAAGAGCACTTACAGCAAGCACAAGAAGAAATTAATCTTGTTAATCAAACTTCTAATAGATATAAGGTAAAATATTTTTGTTATTCATAATTAATAAAAAGTTTTACTAATAACTTTTACACCCATTGCCATACTAAACCAATAACCTTAACTTATTTTAAGACTTAAAAAAAATGATTGACTGCATATTAACATTATCCTTTTTAAATTACTCTAACTTTTTTAAACTAACAGAGCCTGTTGGAGAAAAAACATAATAAAGGTGCCATTAAATTAGCCCTGGAAAATCTTTCAGGAATTTCTCTTTCCCCCGAGCAAGGTAGGCTTACAAAGTATATGACAAAAAAAAAAATTGACTTTTTTTTGCATTTCATTATTTTATTTTATTTTTTCCAGTTCAAGAATTGTTTGAAACCAATTCTACTGAACAAATTCCAAATAGTGTTGCAGCAACAATCAGTGACTTGAAATTCATGTGTTTGGCTTTGTTGGAATATTCGAATGATAAGATTTTGGCCCTTTCGCACCAAAAACGAGCCAATAGAATTTTAGCAGCCCAAATTTGCGAGTTAGAACACAGGGTTGAAAATTTACAAGGATCTCAATTAGTCATGTTTCCATCTCAGGTTCTTTTAGAAGGTTATTTAGATTCAGATGTTAAGGGTAGTAATATAAGTAAACAATGCAGTACTGATAGTTTGGATGATAAAATTGAAAAAGAAGACAAATGCAAAAAGGAAGATTTAAGTGAAAAATAATTGCTATACTATTCCATATGTAAATATGTTTTAATTAGATTTTTAAAATAGTTTTTAATATTTTTAAAAACTACTTTATCCAGAGATATTTTATAAATAAATATGTATTGAACATGGTGGTTACCCTTTAGTATCTCAGCTTTATGTATACTATTAATTATTTTATAATGTTATTTATTACATGCTTATTCAAAAGAGGTATTCAATAAACTTTAAATTTTTTAAATATAAAAATTGTATCTTTTCTAGGTTTTTTTTTTTGCCCCAAAACTTATGTAAATTATCCTGTGTTCATATACAAAAAACAAGCAAATAATATTGTTTTCAAAACAGTCTTTTATTTTATAATTTGATCACTATGCTAAAAGTTTGTTTTTTGCCGAAAATGCCAAGTACCATACTAACACTGCAAGTACAGCTGCTATGAATTCAGAGTTTACCCATGGCCCTCTGTAAGCACCTGGGAAATTAAGTGAAATTGTGACTAAAGGAGTGACAGATGATGTATCTTCCCCATTTCTCATAGCTTTTCTCAATAATGCATATCCTTCATCATCATAAAGAGCTACTTTATAATCTCCAGAACTAACTCTAGCAGGATCATCTACCCAACTGACTTGGTATCTATCTTCTTCATTAACTCTCACAGCTGAAAGTGAAAAAAGAAAGTTTTACATTAGATATATGAAAAAAACTTAAGAGACAACTCACTAGTTTTAATAAATTACCTGGCAATGTTTTTCCATCGACTTCAGCGTGCAATGGTACGCCTTTAACCCCATTTCCACATTTTAATGTAAATTCCGTGATAAATGCAAGATTTGTGAGAACAGTTGCATCTTGAGTCGTGTAAGATGTTGCAGTCACTTCAGGTCTCACGCAAGATTGACCACAAACAGTGGAAATAATTCCTAAAAATAAAAAACTGAATGCAATATAGAAATCCATCTTCTTTTCAATACTATAACAAACTGACACTCATACAACTCACCGTACACGTTGTAAATAGCAGACAGCAAGTATTATTGAATAATAGCAAAAAAAGCAAAATAATATGTTATCTATTTAAAATATTTTTTTTAATTTAGGAAAAATAAAATTATAATTACTTTTAAAAGTATTATAATTAATTTAATAATTCACTAAAATAAATGTCATTTGAACATTATAAAATTTTTTCATAAATTGTAATAATTTTGCTATCGTTTATATGTTTGATAATCAGAACTCACAAAAACGGTTATTAGCGCTAAAAACTAAGCGTGGTATTTCTTTTAGCGTTAGTTACAATTTACACAATTTTAGATTTTAGTTTGGTTTTAAGTGGTTTTTTTTTTATTTTTCCAACGAAATAATTTTGTATTCGATTACTTAAAACAATGATTCGTAAAAGTAGTTTCTGCAATTTTTATTTAAGTTTTTATTAAATTTTAAATACTTTATTTCTATACATGTAATTTTTTTTTACTGCATTTATACTTATTATTTAAATATGACTAAAGAGAATAATTGTTTTTATCATTCTGACATATTTGAGAATATAGATCTTGAAATTGCATCAGTTTTAAGGAAATGTGTAAGTTATATATATTAATTAATTAATTTGATTTAGGTACCGTTTGATGTACTTAAAAATTTTTTTTTCTTATGCAGAATAATGGCAAGACATTTGACAAAATCAAGACAACCGATAGGGAAAATTTTTGGAAAAACTTATTGAGAATTATTAAAACAAACTACATATTAAAAAATAATAATGAGAACTTTAATATTGTTAAGGCTTCACTTGAATTACTTTTGACTGTTTTTCGAAATAGTCAAATAAATTTTGAAAATGAAAAATCATTAGTTGAGATAATGAAATATCTTAATAGTCAAAATTTATTAAACGATGAAACAACTTTGAGCAATTCCATAATTAAACTTAATGAATTTATAATGTCAAAAGTTCATTGGAATTTGGGTATACCAGAATTGGAATATCAAACCTTACAATATTTATTAAACTTGTGTACATCTGAAAAAATTTTGGTTAGTATTATTTATTATTTTAATTTTTTCAATTTTTAAAACAGTTTAAAGTGTTATTTTTCAAATTCAAATTTTTTATTTTTTAGAAAACCGATATTCATAGATTGAATTCAGTAAGAAAAGGAATGACTTCCGCTCCATTTGAAAATTCAGCGACATCATTAAAACCTCTTCTTATTAAAGTTGTTGAATCGACAGCTTTCGTTGAATCGGAACATGGTCAAAAATTCATTGCTTGGTCATTGTTGTTATCTTCTAAACTTATGTTGGTATGTAAGATTTATTAAAAGTGTTTTTCCAAATCTAAAATGAAATGCATTTAACAAAAATTTAATCTCTAATCCAATTTCCTTTAGGATATTCATAAAACCATTATGCTCGAATTAAGTCTTTGCAATAAGAAGAAAGCAGGATGGTATGGCAAAATTTATGTAATAGCTTGGCATAATGCTGTAGATGATGTAAAGTCTGCTTTGGAAAAGTCTTGTCTGCAGCATTTAATGGAAGCATTTTTTAAAGAACATAGAACTTCATTGGAACTAAGTAAATGTGGAAAAAATATTCTCACAGTTTTAGATGTATTACATTCTGAAAGAAAAAAGAAAAATCCAGAATTTGTAACTATGATTACGGAAGCTTATCAACCTATATTGTGGAAATATTTGCAGGTAAATCTTTTTAAAAATATCTTTTTTCGATTTTTAACAATTAATTATTTTTTTTATAAACAAAGTTCTTATTGTGAATTTACATTTTTAGAGTGGCTTTAATATGCATAGGTGTAATGCTGCAGATATTTTCTACAAAGCATTTCCACTACAAAGAACAAATGATAATGCAATAAGTGCTGAAACTCTATTTAATTTACAATATGAAACAATGCTTAATACCCTAAGCGATGATTGCCATATTGTCAGAATAATTGCTATCAGAGTGAGTACAATCCTTTAAAGTAATCAAAATTATGTAAAAGCAAAATTAAATAAGTAAAATTAAATTAAATTGAAAAATTTTAGGAAGTGTGTAATATTCTGGCTCATTATTGGAATTCTTTCACTCCGCATCAGATCCAAAGTTTGTTAAAAGTAATAACGACAAAAAACGCACACGATTTATCTTCTGCTGAGGCTAGACGAATGGTTTATATTAGTCTTCAAAGTTTAGTTAAAAGTTCTTTATCCTACGAGTATATTAAACAAGTTTTGCCCAATATGGGTAATAATATTCACGACGTCAATCAAAAAGTTCGAATAGCTTTTATTCAATTACTCATTTGCGTAAAGGACAAAAGCGATTCAAAATTTAAATATACCGATATAGTACCCATGATTCATATACAAAATAGATTAGCGGTAAGCAGACATATTTAATTTTATTAATCTGTAAAATGATTAAGCATTAAAAAAAAAAAAAAAAAATCTTTATTATAAATGTTTGCATGTAAATGTTTCAGGACGATAACGCATCCGTCGGACATTGGATTGTGAAATTATTAATAAAAAATTATTACAAACCGAAGATGGCCGTCATCGAATGGACTAAAAGATTCATTTATCTCATAAAAACTTATTCGAAATCGTATAGAAATTTTTTTTTCTATTCGAATAAAAGTTTGTCGTTTAAAGACGCTTGCACAATTATTTACGAAATTTTAAATCAGCTTGGAATGTACGTTTTGTCGAAAAGTGAAGAGGATTTGGACGAAAGCGAAAACATAATTGAAAAACCCGTGGAAAAAAAGAAAAGAAAAAAAACTCCTTTATCGGAAGTAAACGGATTTGATAGCGTGGAAAAATCCAAACCTGCAACCGTCAAAAAATGTGCCTTTGACGATCCGGAAGTCGTGTCAGGTTTATTCGATATCGTAACGATTCTTTGGGTTTTACACGATATAGAATTAAACAAATCGGAAAATGAAGAAATGCGTTTAAAACTTTACGATACTTATATTAAATATGCTCAACCGTTTATCAATTACTATAAGGTTTGTTTTTATTTTGAATTTTATTTTGTACGTGGAACAAAACAAAACAAAAAAAACTACAACTTTTTCTTTTTTTTTTTTTAGAGTTCGGATTTATTTATGGGAATAATATCGTTAAGTGGAAATATTCCAGCGTCTCTTTTACGACACAACAGCATCACGCTTCCCGGATATTGTATAAAAATGTTAAAATCTGTCAATATCGAAAGAACCGACGACGAAGATCAAAGATTTGTCTGCATGCTCATGGCATTAGTCAAATGGGGCAGGGGAAGTGAAATAATCGAATTGGTGACGTTATGGTTGGATGCTGCATTCGAAACACAAAATTTGAATGAAACTGTAATTTTTTTTTTATAATGTTCTCATTTAAATTAATTCCCAAAACTTTTAATTTTTTATTTTAATTTCAAATTTTTTTTTATTTTCGTTTAGATTCTTCCGAGGAGAAAAGTAAAAATCAGCGAATCATTTCAACCCAATTCGGTCGTTGCCGTTTTAATATTGGATATATTATTTAAAAAAGAATATGCAAAATTGAGCATATTGAAAAAAAATTACGTTGAGATATTCGGCCTTTGGAAATTCATGTCCAGAATTCAAGTAAGTTTATACTCACTTTTACCTTGCGTAATTTAAATTTTGTTCGAGTCATTAATAATTTTCCGAAAAATTTTTTTTACAGAGAATAATTGAAACGAGATTGGACAAAGGGGAACCGTTCGATCAGGACATCGTATCAGATCAATTTATAAAGCTTTGCTTTCGTCGTTACGTTAAATTAATACCGCTTTTGAAGGAAGATGATGGCGGCGGCGGCGGCGGCGACGACCACGACGAGAAAAAAGTGAAAAATTCCGATGATAAAAACGAAGACGTGTTTATCAATCATCAAAAAGAAATGGAAAATTTATTAGAATGGAGTAACAACGTTCTCTACCCTCTGTTGGAAGACGACACGTTGGACGAAAGCGATTTCGATCTTATTGCATCAATTATAAACGACATTTTGTACGTGTCCGACAACATGATAACAATTCATTTGGTGAACAACATGTTTCATTTTAAAATGGCTCATTTTGCGATAAAATTATTAAACACGAAACACGGGATTCGTTTTGTAAAATCATGCAGTAGACTCATGGTCGCCATAAGTCATTCGGCAAAGCTTTTATTCAACGTGAGTGACGATTTAAAAATATTTTCACGATTGGTTCCGTGTTTGCTGTCGCACATATTAAACGTTTTGACTGCGAAAGAATTTTCCGCCCAAGAATTGGAAACAATCGAAGATGATTTGAACGTTGGGAAAACGAATTTTTGTAAAATATTGGCCACGTATCAGGACAACATAAAATGTTCAGAAAATTTAAAAGAAAGAGTCGGACAACTCAAAGGAATGACGGAAATGTTTTCGAATTGTATAATCGGTTCGGTGATTAAGGAAATATCAAGGAAAGGAGGTTCAATTCCATCGTTTTCGACGCCTTCTCAATTGCCGCAAATAGCAAGTTATTTAATAACTTTGTTTTTCAATAAGAAAACATGGACTCCTCTATTCGTCTACTCTCTCAATTCGAAATTATCATCGGATGATTGCAAGGATGTCAAAACCGTTTTGGCGTGCATTCTTTTACTGAACGTGTACGGATCAGGAGATAATAAAATCAACAGGAAAGAATTCAAGAAAACTTTATCGACAGCCGAAAAGAAATTAAATTCGTTAAAAAATTCGTCGAATTGTAAAAACAAGAAATTTTCAATGTTGCTCAACGAAGAAGAACCGATGGATTCAAATTCGAAAAATAAAGATCAAGTTTCCAATACTGAAGAATCCTCAGAAGAAGTTAACAATCCGGAAGAAAATTTTTCATCAACAGCAGAAGAACTTTCTCAATCGATAAAGAAATTAAATACTCAACAAGAAGAGACAAATAATTTGGAAGAAAGGTAAGTTTGAATTTTTTTTAATCATTGAATTCGTTTAATTAAATTTTTTTTAAGAAAAAGTAAAGATTATTAATGACAAATTTTTATTTTCATTTCAGAGAGTACATTGATCGAGGTTTCCAATTACTTCGTCAAATAGAAGATGCGTTGAATAATACGGAGGCGATTGATGAAGAAGATGAAGTGAAAAACAACTGATATATTTGAAAATGAGATTCAACCAACAAAAAAGAAGAAAAAATAAAAGAAGAGAGAAGAGAGAAGAAAAGTAAAAGAAGAAGAAGAGAGAAGAGAGAAGAAAAGTAAAAGAAGAAGAAGAAGAGAGAAGAGAGAAGAAAAGTAAAAGAAGAAGAAGAGAAGAGAGAAGAAAGAAGAAAAGTAAAAGAAGAAGAAGAGAAGAGAGAAGAAAGAAGAAAAGTAAAAGAAGAAGAAGAGAAGAGAGAAGAAAAGTAAAAGAAGAAGAAGAGAAGAGAGAAGAAGAAGAAGAAGAAGAGAGAAGAAAGAAGAAGAAGAAGAGAGAAGAAAGAAGAAAAGTAAAAGAAGAAGAAGAAGAAGAGAGAAGAAAGAAGAAAAGTAAAAGAAGAAGAAGAGAAGAGAGAAGAAGAAGAAGAGAGAAGAGAGAAGAAAAGTAAAAGAAGAAGAAGAGAAGAGAGAAGAAGAAGAAGAGAGAAGAGAGAAGAAAAGTAAAAGAAGAAGAAGAGAAGAGAGAAGAAGAAGAAGAAGAAGAAGAGAGAAGAAAGAAGAAAAGTAAAAGAAGAAGAGAAGAAGAAGAAGAAGAAGAAGAGAGAAGAGAGAAGAAGAAGAGAAGAGAGAAGAGAGAAGAGGAGGAAGAAGAAGAGAGAAGAGGAGGAAGAAGAAGAGAGAAGAGGAGGAAGAGGGAAGAAGAGGGAAGCAAAAAATGGAACGTAAGAGGTATTTAGAAAAACGTTTATATTCTTCGTATTAGAAGTACCACAAATCTACGGAGTGTGAAATCTTCTGTCGTGACGTGTCGTGACGTAATCTACCGAGAGTTCTTCGCTTGATGTTTGCTTTCGACGAGTTGCTCCTGTATTTCGTTGCGTAGCTTGGCCAAAACGGATAAAACTTCGTAGTTGTGAGAGGGAGCCATTCGTATCGACGATTCAATGTCGGACAATGCATCCGGGTAACACCTGGAATTAGAAAACGAATTTCGAACGAATTATAACCGTTAGAAAAAACAGGTTGGGGGCGAAGAGGAGGAGGGGGAGGAGGGAAAAACTTACTTCAAATCTTTTCTTCCTTTTGCTCGAGCGTAGAATGCTTCAAACGAATCCGGTTTTAAACTTAAAACTTGAGTTGCCAGCTCAATGGCTCCTTTGTAATCCTACAAAAAAATGAAAAATAAATCATGATTAATGTCGTTTTATTAATTTATTTTATTTTATTTTATTTCGCCATTTTCGTACTCACGTTCATTTTTCTTTTGCATCTCGATTGATTTAAAAGAAAATTGATCCTCAATTGATGAAAAGTCGATGAAAAATCTCCCATTGATTCGGATGGAAATTTGTTGAGAGCGTATTGATACCTTAGATCCGCTTCTTGAAGTCTATTTTTTTTATACAAAGTGTTTCCATCTTCTAATAATTTGTTCAATAATATCAACCTTTAAAAAAAAAATAATAATGATAATTTATTTTTATTTGGGGGTCCATTTCTCAATTTATTTTCCTTTTAATACTTACATTATTTCCGGTTTGCCAGAAGCCATCGCCCAAGTTGCCGGACCAAGTTTTGCACCCTTTTTTAAAAAAACTTGAACGACTTGTGCGTTTTTACTACCGATGGCTCTGTCCAGGGGTCTCATACCGTTGATATCGATGTGTTCGATCATGGCTCCCTTTTCTAACAACAGCTAAAACAAATAAAAATTTTTTTATTTTTATAAATGTAAATAATATTAAATCGTTTACTACATTAATATACACGCTTTTAAAATAAAAAAAATTATTAATTTTATTATCATTATCATTGAGATACTCACTTTAACCAAATTTTGATTCCCTTGAAAAGCAGCTAAATCCAAGGATGTTCTTCCGGTTTTATCTGCGTGATTAACTTCCGCACCTTTTTCAATTAAACAGTGAACGGTTTGAATTTTACCACGTAGGCAAGCCCATCCAAGAGCTGTTAAACCTTCTTTATCTTCTCTAAAAACGGATGCACCTGATAAAAAAAAAATTGGTTAATGACTGGATTAGGTAATAATAATAATAATAATAATTTATTACCTTTTTCAATTAGTAATTCAGTGAGTGCCACGTGTCCTTCGGCAGCAGCAATCATGAGAGGTGTTCTTCCGGCGACGTCGATCTGTTCCAATCGCGCATGATGTTGAATCAACAATTCTGCAACTTCCCAGTGACCCTCTTTTACGGCTAACATTAACGGAGAATTTTCTTTTCTGTTAATTGCAGATACGTTAGCTCCGCGAAGTAGCAACACCGTGATAACATCCAAATGACCATTAGCGGCCGCTATGGTCAAAGCCGTTTCTCCCGTAAGGTTATCCAAATCGTCCGCTTTAACCTCCGAAATATCTAATAAGTACTCGACGACCTATGCGATAAACACACATAAAATTAAATCGAAGAAAAAAAAAGAAGCTGCGAGGCAGGAGGAGTACGCAAAAAATTTAATACAAACGTTTGTGTGTCCTTGACTCGATGCAGCTATCAAAGCTTGTTGAGCAGCTTCTCTCAATTCGACATCCTCGGGCTCGGACACGACCCAATCGCAAGCCAACAAACAACTGACCACCGATAAATGACCGTTTCTTGCGGCGTGAACCAAAGGACATTGCCCTGCCGTGTCACCGTGACCGAGGTTAGCTCCCGCATTCAATAATTGTTTTACCACCTACGAATTATTTAATTAATTACCTTGTAAACTTTTTAAGGTTATACCTTGTATATGTTTTTATACCGATTCCAATATCACCCACCTCGCAATGTCCCCTCGCAGCTGCTAATGTCAGTGCCGTGCAGCCTTGACTGTTTGTTAAATTCACATCCGCGTTAAATTCTATAAGGAGCGAAACCATTTCGGTGATACCCTCTTGAGCGAAAATCATGAGTGCCGGAGCTTGTCCGAAAAATTCCGTCGCATAATTTGGAGAAGCACCCGAGAGTAGTAACAGTCTTGATACCTGTACGGAAAACCCTCCAATCATTTTCACGTCCGATAATATTAAATTTGACGTTACGTCATCCTCCTCCTACTCCTATTACTCCGCCTACCTTAACATTTGGGTTGTACAAATTTCTGAGAGATCCTAAAGACGCCGATGCATTTTCCGCACTTAAACATACCCAAAAGGCTTGCAAATCACGCGGAAATGTTTTATGGAGAGTCATGTTCCTATAAATGTGTGCTTTTAGTATGTGATGTCCCAATTCCAAACATTTATCCGAATCTAATGGAGATTGAACTCTCGATAGTCTTAGAGCAATGGCAGCATGACCCAACCTGAAAAAAACAACGTTCGATTTTCTTTTTTCTTTTCCTCGACCTTAAACTTCATAATAATCGATCATCGTTTTTTCATACCTTGAGTCACATAAAAATTTAATGCTTTCACCGTCGTCTCTTTTTAACAACCACTCCCGAAAGGATGGATGAAAGAACATGTACGTGTTATCCAATCTTTTTATCAAAAATTCAGTCAAAACCTTTATAATTGGAAAAACAAAAAAAAAATCAATAAATAAATAAAATCACAATATTAAAATAATGATGATGATAGTATATGTATGTACCTGAAATCTTTCTAGAAATTCTTCCCACGATAAAAATTTTTCTCCGTAAAGAGCATTGACCGAGTAAAAAATTTCCAAAAGTGTTAGTGGATATAAAGCGGCTAAACAAACGCTCAACAGCGGCATAACCTTTTCAAAAGATCGAAGTGTTGGAAAACGAAGATTAAAATGTAAAAGAAAAATCTGAGCTAAAGAAACTGGAAGAACCTAAAACGAAAAAAAGAACGGTTACGGTGTTTCACTCCACAAACGAATCGCAATAACGGAAAGAAAAATAATAATAATAATATTTACTTTATAACTGGAAGATTTAACGACGAGATGACCTTTTTCTAAAAGGTCCAAAGTTAATTTGGCAAATAAAAATGAACCCTGACTCAGGTTTAACAAATGATGGGAAAAACGATTTAAAGATTGCGTCGACGTTCCAACTACGACGGAACCATCTTGTTTACTAGAACCAGGTGTCACGTTATTCTGTATGTTTTTGCTGTTGTTCACTCTGTGATTTATATAATCCAAAAGATCTTTTTGCAGGTTTTCATTTTCTACAAGTTTATCCAAGCTGAAAAACAAAAATTAAATTATTCGCCCACGAGAAGAGGAAGAGGATGAAAGAAAGAAACAAACAAACAAACAAACAAACCTCAATTTTTGAAAAGGCATTCCTCTCGTTATTTCTTGCATGTGAGTTCGTACGGTTCCGACGATTTTTAACCAGTGTGGAAAATGCGTGGCAAAACGTGACAGAAATTGACTCAAAGTGTCACCGTGATCGGGTTTGTGATATTCCGCCTCGCATAAACCATCGATCAATATGATACAATTTTCTCCAGGTATTTTACCCATTTTTTGTAACGTTTTAAGTGGTTCCAATATGCCACGATTTAAAGCTAGATCTGGATTAATTATGCATTCTTTTAAAGAAATCGAACCCTAAAAACAACAACAACAACCAAACAATCAAACAATGAAGCAACACAACATAAATCATGGAAACTATGTTTGTTCTCGTTTGTAATTTGTACCTGAACATGCGGTTCACTGAGTAAATAATCTTTATACGCGCTGAGTTGAGGTGCTTGACACAATTGAGCCGCCAAAGAGTGTATAAAATCAGGTATGAGACACGTATTATTATTATCAGACTGACAAAAATGATAAGCGACAACGTGATGAGACAAATGACGGATCCTTTCCGAGACTAGATCAATTTGACAATAAATATTTTGCGACCCCGATATCGTAGGTCTATCTTTACCATTGCACATGTAAGAATCTGAAAATTTAATTTGTCGTGACTTCCGCCATTTTCGTAAAAACGGAAATGACATTTTAAAAAAAAACTTACCCTGAATTTGCTGCGGTAAATCTTTTCTCCTACCGAAACAACTATATTCGACCAATTGTAATATGATGGCGGTTTTACCGGTTCCGGGTTTACCGATGAGAAGAACACCGGGATCACTCGATCCTAATATTTCTTCCATTTTTTTTATAAGCCATTGACGACCGATGAAAAGGGGATCCGGATCTTGCGATGGTACTTCGAAAAATAAAGGTTTAAGAGTTAACTGCGACCTGTACGCAGCAAACCGAACTGAAATATAAAAAATTTTTTTTTTTCGTTTTCCCATTTTTTTTTTTTTTGAGGGGGGGCAGAAGGGGGGCTTCTCTTTTTGTCTCGTTTGTTAACTTACCCTTTGGATCCAATGGTCCCTTCACGTTTTCCGATCTTGCGGATCTCCTTATCGATGTTTTCCTATTTTTGAACACGTTCAATTCTTCCACCTGACCAGGTTGTGCGGCTATCAAATTTTATTTTACATTATTATCATTATTATTATTATCATTTAATAATATAAAAGAGAAAAAAAAAAAAAAAAAAAGAAAACCAACTTGTTACAGAATGTCTTCTGCTAATTGGACTAGATGATGCATTGCTTTGACCGGATATCGATATTGACATAAGCGAACCCATGCTTCCGGTCGATGTGTCTTTTGAATTCCTTGCATGGCTCAAAACATCAGCTTCTGACGATCCTACGATAATAATAATAATAATAGAATTCTCCCGCGTTAAAAAAAAAAAAAAATTATTTTTTATTCGTTTCGTACTCACCTGTGAGAGTGGAAACTGGACTCGTGTTATTAGATAAAGGTCGGTGGTGTTGATGGTGGTGATCGTGGTGGTGGTGGTGTTGGTGTTGGTCCAGACTGATTAAAGATGAATAAGAAGAGTTGTTGTCATTGCTCATGTGAGAAGAACCTCGATGCGATAATATTCGATTTTTGGATTGCGATAAATTCGATTTCGAAGATCGTCGGGAGCCATCACCCAATAGTAGACCCAATCTCGTATATAAATCGTTTTGAGATGATTTTTGAACTGGTCTGATGGCACATCCTTCGTCATCTAAACCAATTAATAATAATATTAATAATAATAATAAAACTAAATCGTTGTAACTTTTTCATCAACCATTATTATTATTATTCGTGCGCAAAGAGTCAAACCAAAAAAAAAAAAAAAAAACAAACAAATTTTTTCTCTGCAACTTTTTCAAAAAAAAAAAAACAAATATAAAAAGAAAAAAATGTTTGTTAGTAGTTATGACGTCACGCGAAAAGAGGCAAACAAACAAACAAAAAATTTTTTATGTCGTGCCTGGTGTTGCCGAAATACGATTTAATCCTCCTAAATTTCCTTTCAACCACCACAACGATTTAAGTTTTCCAATTACGAAACTTGACCATCTTCTATTTCCGGTTGTTGCAGTGGTTGATGACGATGAGGATGACGTCGACGTCGATGATGATGACGTTATCGTAATTATTTCTAATGAAAATTTATGACATTTTTTTTTATCTTTATTGCGTTGCGATGATGATGATGATGATGATGATGAGGGATTAGAAAAGAATAAAAAATAATCTTACCGGACATAGTGAGAGGGCTGTCGGTGTTTTCCGTTTGTCCGTTATTCGATTTTATTAATCCCCAGGGAGATCGAAGACGGGATTTCGGACTGACAAAAAATTTTCTTCTCGATTGCGACATTTGCGGTGGAGTGGGGGGACAACTTCCGGTTAATTTATTTTCCAAATTGTTCTCGTCGTTTCCAGTGCGTTGAACGTGTAACGCCGCCGGTGGTTTTATTTTAGGAAGTCTCGACGGTGATGGCAATCGACGAGAAGATTGAGAACAATCCGAACCATTATTTTGTTTTGTCTAATTAACAAACAAACAAACAAACAAACAATTAATTAATTAATTAAAAATTAAATTTTTTTTAATAAAAAGAGAAAAGGTACTCACCATTCCAAAATAAGGTAAATGTCCAGTTATTTTCGTTTTATTTTTTTTCTGTGGCGTTATCATTATTATTTTATCATCATTATTCCTTTCGTCTATTATTTCTTTTTCCCAAAATTCTTCGGACACGATTGAACCTAAAGCTCGTTTTGACGGTTGCAAACCTGTTTTTGTTACCAACATAAAAAACAACAAACAATTTTTATTATGGTAAAAAAAAAAAAAAAACTCGTAAAGTTAAATTAATTTTTTACAAAAAGATCGTTAACGTTAACTTTAACGTTTTTTTGTCGTCTGCTTTTTTTTTTTTTTAAATATAATTTAATTATGTACGTTAAAGATTTTGTATGATATATATGTTATTTATTATCTTACCATCGGATGTACACAAAGGACAGATCTCATTACGAAACATGCATGAATAACATCTTTCGTGTCCGCAGGTATCAATTAATTTCCTTTTTTTACCCTTATCGAATGGCATGTTGCAACTCGGACAGGTACCGTTAACTTCGTCGAATGATTTTTTCAAATTGTATATTTCTGTTGGCAACAAACGAAAAATTATTATTATTATTATAACATTCTATTACTTGCAACCTTTCTCCTCTCTCTCTTACGTTTACTTATGTGTGAGAGAGAGAGAGAGAGAGAGGAGAAAGATAACAATATTAAAAAAAAAATTTTTAATAATTTAATTAAAAAAAAAAAAAAAAAAAAGCAATAAAATAAATATTCCCGTTTGTTTGTTTGTTTGTTTAGAATCAATGAGATATAGAGAGATTACTATCCATAAAAAAAAATGTTTTGTTTTGTTTCTTCTGCTTTTTTTTTTTTTTTATTTTTAACGCGATAATTTTTCCGTTTGTTTTGTTTTGTTTTTAAAAAAAATATTATTTCCATAAATTTGAAAAATTTTTTCTTTCTTTTGTGGTTGTTGTTGTTTTGTAAAAAAAAATTTGCTAAAATTTATTTTATGTTTTTTTTTTTTTTTTTACCATTTCCTAGAATTACGAACGGCGAAAAAAAAAAAAATTTTTTTTTATCACGTTTGATGTTTAACACACAAACACACACACCTAAACATAATTTTACCGGTTTCTATTGTTTTACAATTTTTTTTTATTAAAATCTGGTTGTTGTTAAGTACGCAAATAATAATAATAATAATAATAATAATAAATATAATAATAATAATATTAAATTTATATAAAACAAACGTGTTTGTTATTATTATTTATTAAATGTTTTTAATATACGATTTAAACAATAAGGAAATCATTTCTTTTTTTTAAAATTATTAATACGTTAATGTTTTATATAATATAACAAATAATTTTATATATAAAAAATAAAACAACAACAACAACAATCGACAAAAAAATAAATAAATAATAATAATGATAATTTGTTTTTTTTTTTATTTTAATTTCAGTTTGAAATCAAATCATCATTGAAATCAAAGCGAGAACGATAGGGAAAAAAAATTTAAATGAAAAAAAAAAAAGTCGAAACAAATCGGATGATGATGATAATAATAATAAAAAGATTTGAAATCGAATTTTAAACGTGGGAGTAGTAGTAACAACAGGTAACAAAACAAATAAATAAAAATAAAATTTAATTTTCGTGCGTGCGACAAAGTTATGCAACAACCGACAACCATCGACAAAACAAAAAAAAAAAAATTATTATTCGATTTATTTTCGACGGTTGTGTTGTTGTTGTTGTTGTTGTACGTTTTTCGATAAAAACATTTTTCTTCTGCTTCTTCTTCTTCTGTTTCTTCTTCTTCTTCTTCTTCTTCTTCTTCTGCTTCTTCTGCTTTTTCTTCTTTTTTATCTTCACCTTTAAGGTAATTTTTTTTTCAAAATTCTAATCTCACGTCAAAAAAAAATCAAATTTTTTTTTTATCGAAAAAACTTTTCGGTTTCTTCTTCCCCTCCTCCCATCCTACCCCTCCCGCGCCCCCTCCCCCGTTTGTTTGTTTGTTTTTGGTCCTTAGGGATGAAACAAAAAAAAAACCTTTTTAATTTTTATTATTTCTTATCACGTTTTAAATGTTTTCCATCTAAACTTTTTTCTTTTTTAAATTCTGATAATAGAAAAATGATAATGATGATAATTTTTAAGGGTAAATAATTCTGTCGAGTTTTTTTTTTTTTTTTTTTAAAGTTGGTAGTACTCATGTTCGTTACCATAAAAAAAAAACGTGTATGTGATACATGCAACACGTCCGTCACTTTCATGAAATTATTTTGTTTTGTGTTTGTGTGTGTGTGTTGTAATTTTGTCGGCTTTGTAATTTTTTTTTTTTTTTTTTGTTATTTAACGAACTTATCTGACAACTTACGCCCGTCCAAACCTAATAATTTAAAAAGAAACAAAAAAAAAAAATTTTTATGAAAAGGAGTCCCCCCGACCGAGATGGCGTCAGGTAAACCGAAAATTTTAAATAAAAAAAAAAAAATCGTTACGAAATCTAATACCACGTTTTTAAAAAATTCATTACTGTTATTATTATTATTTCTCGATAGTTATAATTAGAAAGAACTTACGAAAAAAAAACTATTATTATTATTATTGTTTAATAAACACGTTCGTTCCATGTCAACCCGAAAACCAAAAAAAATTTTTTTTTTTACGACAATTTGGACATAAAAAACAAAATGTCGGGAAAAAAAATCAATTAAAAATTTTTTTAAACTTATTCATCATCATTATCATTATTATTATTATTATTATTATTATTATTATTACTATTATTATTATTAGGTTTTAAAAAATGTTTTTGTAATAGAAAACAAACAAACAAAAAAAAAAAAAGGAAATGAAAATGAAAAAAAAAAAAAATCCATTATACTTAAAAACCATAATCATTCTCGCGGACGAGAGTCGTTTAATTTTTTTTTTCTTTTTTTTTGTCGTCTGCTTGTGTTTTCCTATCTAAATACACGTCAAGTCGTATTATTAGTACTAGTCTTAATTAATGTAAACAAACGATTATCAAAAACGTTAATTAATTATTGTTTTTTTTTTTTTTGCACTAATGAGGAAACAACACAATTATGTTTTATGTTGTTACGACACATAAGTAATATAATTTCCAAAAAAAAAAAAAATTTCCCGGAACAAAATAATAATAATAACGAATGCGATCTAGTTTTTTTCATTTTGGGAAAAAAAGTCCCCTCCCCCGCCTTTTGAACTCTTTATCCTCTCCTTCTTCCGAAAAAATATAACCGTCACGAAAATTTTTTAAAAATTCGTGAACTTGAAAAAAAAAAAATTATTAATACGAGCAACGTGTTTTTTTTTTTTTTTTAAAGAGGTGAACGTTAACATTATTTTAAAAATAATTAACAAACAACCAACAACCAACAACAACAACTTTTGTAATTTTAAATAAATATAATCAATAAATCGACCCGTGAAAAAAAAAAAAAAAGAAAAAAGAAAAAAGAAAACGTGTGTTACACCTAATCTAAAATCAACTAAAATGGCGTTTTATATATTTGACGTGTCTTTAGCGAGAGTGTGTGACGTATGAATTATAATTTCGTCTGCTGTTATTATTATTATTGTCATTCGCTAAAAATTATCATTCGTTCGATTTCTAAATATTATCATTATTTTTACAAAATGACAAATTTTTTTTGGGGGAAAAAATGGAACGCATTTAACAACTTGTAAAAAAAAAAAACATTTTAATAAAATAAATTTAACGTGGTAGTAGATAAAATAGAGAGAGAGAGAGAGAGAGAAAAAACGAAGAGGTGGCGAATGAAGGAGAAAAAAAAATACAATTGACAAAAAAAAAAAAAAACCATAAACAAATTTGAAAAACTAATAAATTGTTCGTTTGTCTCCTAAATATAAAAACAACAACAAACGATTTCCTTTCACTCCAATCGAACTTTTTTTGACAAAATCAATAATAATAATAATAATAATAATAATAATAATAATAATAATAATAATAATAATAATAATAATAATATTATTGTTAATAGTTTTAAGTGGGAGTTTAACGTGGGATGCGATGTCTCTCTCTACCCCTCCCCTCCCCCCGCATCCTACTGATTCATTGACAATTCTTACACACACACAAACACAGGTACTACCGATTTCAAGGTCGTCGATACTACTACCCACGATCTAATAAATGAACCCACGCGAGTTTGTCAAAAAAAAAAAAAAAAAAAAAAAATTTTAATTTTTCTTTATTGAATCGATTCATCTTTTCCCGCTAAACGGAAAAAACGAATATAAGGTACGAAACGATTACGTCATTACGTGCCTAAAAAATTTTTTGCTGCATCGTTAAACGTACGAAACCTGATTATTTTAAATTTGTTTTTTTTTTTTTTTTGTATTACCCTTGGAGAAAATAAATTTTTTTATCTTCTTCTCTCTCTCTCTATCTATCTGTCTATCTTTCTCTCTATATCTTCTACCTCTCTCTTTCTCTCTCCCTCTCTCTCTCTTTAAATCACCCATTGTATCATGTTTTTTTTTTTTTCTACAATCATTCCGTCACACCTTTGAATACAAAAATCACGAACTACTAGTACAATCATTTTTAAACGAATATAATTATTGTTCCCGTGACGTCATGCATACCTAAAAAAATTTTTTTAACGAGTAACCCTCTGGAGTAATAAATAATAATAATAATAATAATAATAATAATAATAATGTGACACATTTCGTCACACGGTAACTTCATCATTTCTTCTTCTTCTTCTTCTTACGTCACACCATCACTAAAGTTACGCATTATTAAATTATTATTATTATTTCGTTTGTCGTAAATTATTATTTTTCTTTTTAACAAACGACGACATGTCGTTGTTGTTGTTGTTGTTGTCCTAACAATAAAACAAACGAGACGAAACCTTTTTTTTTTTTGTTTTTTTGAAATGTTACGTAATACGAGAGTATCACACACACACGCACACAATCACCTTTTCTTTCTACGGTTGTTTTGATTATTATCACGCATACCTCAACCAAGGTTTTCGTGTTTTATTATAATTATAGTTTGTACGTAGGTACCCCCTCCACCACCACCGCCACAACCGCCGCTAACAGAAGCAAACAAACCTAAACTTTTTCCTTATTCGTTTCGACATTTTTTTTTTTTTTTTTTGAAAATTTCGTCGTGCATTCCATCTTTAACTATTAAATCACTTCATTTAAAAAATAATAATAATAATAATAAAGAAAGGAATTTAGTCGATCACTTAATGCCAATATTTTTGTATCGAATAATAATAATAATAATAATAATAACGGACGTATAAAACTCATCGGTCGATCGAATTTTTTTTTTTTTTTTTTTGCGTTTTTAATTTACATCGAGGACAAACGACGACGTTTATTATTATTATTATTATTATTATTTTAACTATTAAATTTTTTTTTTTTTTGTTTTGTTCGTTCGTTCGTTTGGAATTTTTTTTTTTTAATTTTAAAAATGGCGACGAGAGGGAGAATAATAATAATGATGATAAAATTTTTATATATTTCCAAATATTTGTGTTTGTGTTGCTACATTACTCGAGGCAAAATGCGAATGGTAGGAGCGGATTTAATGTTTTAGTTAATAAAATCATAACAAGATATCGAATGTGCGTGCGTGTTTAACCTTTGACACGAAAACACAAACCAATTAATTTTAATATTTGTTAATAATAATAATAATAATAGTAACGATTTGAAATTTTTGAAATGGATGAAAAAAAAAATTATTTAGAGAGAGAAGCGAAAAAAGAAGGAAAAGTTTTTCGGCGCGATGTAATAGAAAGAGAGAGAGAGAGAAAGGGGGGAAGAGGGGGTTGTTAAATTTCGGTTGAATTTCTCTCTCTCTCTCTCTCTCTCTCTCTCTCTTTTTCTCTTTTTCAAAAAAAAATTAATTTTTTAATTAAAATTTTAAAAAAAAATTCCATTCCAGTTTTTCACTTTTTACAATTTTTTCATTTCATTTTATTATTATTATTAAATTAACAAAAAATTTTTATCCAGTTTTTTCTCCAGTTTGAAATATTAATAAAATTATCATTATTATTATCCATAACTTTTTTTTTTTTTTTTATAAAAAACGTCACTGACTGAATTATTATTTAAACATTTGAATAAAGACGTAATTAATAAAAATTTTTCTTTGCAATCGTCGTAGACATTTTCGTTTCATATTTTATTAATATTATTATTATTATTTGTTATTAAACATTTCGTAACGACTTTTTTCTTTCTCTCTTTTTATTTTAAATAAAGTTTTAAAGGGCTTAAAGGGAATTTCTTTAAAGAAAGAAAGAAAGATAGAAGAGAAGAAAAGAAGAGAAGAGAAGAAAAAAAAAATTTTTTTTATTTATCCTCGAGAGAGATTTTTTTTTTTTTTTAAATCGTTAAAAACGGGATTTAATATAAAATTACAAAAAGTTCGACCGAAACAAACAAAAAGAAAAAAAAAAAAAGGAAGAAATTTTTACATTTTTAAAAACAAAATAATAATAATAATTTTTATCGGAAAATTTGTTTTTTTTTTTTTTTTTCATAAATGAAAATTAAACGGATGTGGAAAAGGAGGGTAGTGGTCCGCCATGTTTTTTTTCTTTCATTTTTTTTGCGATAGGGGCGCGCGCGTGGTAACGGAAAACTTATTCGTAAAAACGCTTTTCTAATTTTTTTTTTTTTTTTTTTCTATTAACACGTTATTAAAACAAATAAATAAATAAATAAAAATTTCTCGTTTTCTCTCTTTCTCTTTCTAGTAACGCCCAATAATAAAAAGAAATTATTATTATTATTATTTCTTTTTAATTAAAACGAATCCGAATAGAAATAGAAATTTCATTTTGTTTTTTTTTTTTTTTTAATTATTTCAAAACGAAACCGTTAAAACAATCGATTGTTTATAACCAAACATGACTAAACAAATTAATAATGATAATAATAGCGGCGGCGGTGGTGGTAGTGGGGATGATGATGATGATAAAAATTCTGGGTCATTAGTATTATTATTATTATTATTACGTACGAATAATAATAAAGACGAAAATTTAAAAAAAAAATATTATTTATATATTTATAATAAAACCGTGTGAGTGCCTTTTTTTTTCGTTTTGTTTTGTTTTCTCGAGAAAGCCGTCATTAATTTATTTACATTGAAAATATTATCGTTATTATTATTATGGTCACTCTTAAACACGACAAGGCTCTTATTTGTCGGGGTTTTTAAGCATTTATCCCAGGTCTCTACCCGATTCCTTAGGGACAAATACTCGAATATCGGTGGTGCTATTTATAATATTTTCCGAAGAATGTGGGCCGTCCCACATAGTGCGATTTCCTGGATGGTTTCTTCTTTTAGGTTCTTCATAATCTTCTTTAAATTTCCTTTTATTGAATTTGGCATGGCTCCCAATGCTCCCACGATGACCGGAATCGTTTCAGTTTTTGTTCCCCACATCCTGGTTATTTCAATTTCCAAATTTCTGTATTTCAGCCTTTTGTCTGCTTCTTTGGCTGTGGTGTTTTTTTCTGCCGGCACGGATACCTCAATTAACTTACACCATTTTTCCCCATTATGCCTGAGTATGATATCCGGTTTGTTAGCTGGCACAGTTCTATCAGTGTGGATTTGTTGATCATATAGAACTGTGCATGGACCTACTGTCGTAACCGGGCTTGGAATGTGGTTGTACCACTCCTTGGGTAATCCATCCATTCCATATTCTCGGCATATATTCCAATGGAGATATTGACATATTTTATTGTGCCTTTCTAAGTATTCATGTTTTGCCAGTATCGGACAACCGGAAATTAAATGATCGATGGTTTCCGATTGTGATTGGCAAATTCGGCACTTGTCATCTTGGCGGACTTTGAGAATTACTTTTTCATAGTTATGGGTCCGCAATGCCTGATCTTGAGCCGCTGTAATAAACGCTTCTGTTTCTATTTTAAGTTTTCCACGTCGTAGCCAATTGTGCGTGCTCTTCTTATTAATATCGTCGGCATTTATTCTTTTTAGGTATTGCCCATGTAATTTTTTCTGTTCCCATTTGCCTTTTAATTTCTTCTGAGATTGGGCTTTGCTATTATAAGTTGCAAGTTGCCCTTCTTCCATTATCTCATTTTCTTTATTTTCTTGGACGATTTGTTTTGCCCTTTTCAGAACTCCTTTTTTTGTAGTTTTTTCTTCTGCATGTATAACTTGGGCTAAAATAGGGTCCTCTTGATGGGATTCTATGTATTTTCCCATTCCAATAATGGCATTCTGGTGTGCCGCTTCTATTTGTCTTAATCCTCTTCCTCCATCTTTCCTGCTGACGTACAATCTATCCACATCAGCTTTTGGATGTAACGCACCATTCATGGTTAATATTTTTCTTGTCCTTCTATCTAGGTGCGTGATTTCTTCTTTCGTCCAGTCTACGAGGCCAAAACTATATTCTATTACAGGAACTGCTAATGTGCCGACGGCGGTTATCTTATT
>NW_002987862.1:771378-790444 GCF_000006295.1 Pediculus humanus corporis | reverse complement strand
TCACCACCACCACCATCACCCCCACCACCACTATCCATTTTAAGGCTAAACATTATCAATAATATGTCGTCGTCGCCATTATTGTTCGTCAAATTTCAAACGATGATTTTTTTTTTTTTTTAAACTTGTTTAATTGATGGAATAGCGACGGTTTGATTGACATACGTAATAAATAATAATAATGATAACGATAATAATGATAATTACAAAGGTTGCGGTCGACAAAAGGAAAAAAGGTTAGAATCATTTTAAAATGTCGATGACTATAAAAAAAAAATTTAATCGAAATGATTTTTTTAAACAATTAATCAAATTCGGGTGGGGGAGAGGAAGGAGGGGGTAAAAGTGGCATTTTTTTATTTATTAAACAAAGAAGGTAATTTACCAAGAGTTTTCATAAATAAGTAATAAATAAGCAGAAGAAAAAAAGAGGGGAGAAGGGGGAGGGAGTATGATTAACAAGTTTAGAGAACGTTATAATTATAATTCAAGGCAGGTTGAAAACGTTTAACTTTAAAACAAAAACGAAAAAAAAAAAAAAAAAACGTCGACCACGATGATGATGTTGTTGTTTGTTGTTTGTTGTTGTTGTTACAAGATCTAGACTTTGTAAATTTTTAAAGTGGTTAAATCCTTTTTCGGCAAAAACAACTATTACTATTTGTTTTCTTTTTTTTTTTTTCATACGTCGACATATTGAATTTTTTTTTCTTTCTTCTCCTACCTATTAATTCATCCCGTTAATAAATAAATAAATAAATAACTTGCCAAGTTAAACAACGTATATGTAATTATAAATAAATAAATAAATAAATAATTATTAACTTATTAATTCCGTTAGTTTTTTTTTTTTTTTTTAAATTCTTTCCAACATTTTTTTTCCTTTTTTCTTTCTGTTAATAGGATTTTGATAAAGATTAATAAAATGAATTATTATTATTATCATTATCATTATTATTATTATTACTATTATTGCTCAATTAATTATTTTGTTTTGGAATGCCGAGTTTAACTGACTACCATTTTTTTATTTTTGACTTTTTTTTTTTATATCTTTTTGGGTATTTTATTTTTATGCTTTTCGTGCGTAGGAATACTTTTTCACATCATCATTATTATTATTATTATTATTATTGCATGCGGCAATCGTGAAAAAGAAAAACTTGACGGTTGTTTCCTTCTCCTCCTCCATCACTTCTCATTTTTGTTATATAAACTTGTTAGAATTTGAAAAATCAAAATCAAAAACGAACGAACGGGAATTGAATTTAGAAACAAACAAACGTTTGTTGTTGTTGTCCGAATTCGAAAGAATTGAAATAACTGTCGAAAAACCGAAAAAGAAGTTTATTAAGGTTTCCGTTTGCCCGTTTGTCGAATTAATATCAATCCCGTTTTCTTTTCAAACTTTTTTTAACACACATATATTTGTTGTTGTTGTTTATGTTTTCCATTTGCAAAACTCGGATTATATTTCTATACGGGTCTCGTCGTGAAAATCGTGAGTCATGTATATATACACATGACAAATATGGTCAGAGTGAGTTTTATGTTGTCCATCCATTGTATATAAAACCGAAAAACAAGTTCAAGAGCCTACAACACTAAACGAAGGCAACAACCTGTATCTTATTTATAATACGATCAAATCCGCAATATAACAAACGCACGCACGAAAACCGTTTGTTTTTTTTTTCTTTCTCTTCTTTCCCTTTTTCTTCTTCTCCTTTTTCACCTTTTTCACACTTTCTATACGATACAATCCCGTCCCCCTTCCCCCAACACCACCACCACTACCCACCACAACCCACATTTTAATTTACAAAAAAAATTGTATTGCCTATGACTTAAAATCCCACGATAATTTTAATTCGAATCTACGTCAGTTTAAAAATTATTCCCTCCAAATTAGCAGACGATTCGAATTAAAATCACGTGGTACATCATTTAGTAAATAAATATTATATTATCATTTATGGAGAAAACATTTATTTAAATCATTGTATTAAAATAAAATAAATAAATAAATTTGAATCTCCGGTTGTCGTAGTCGGCGTCGTCGCGGTTGTTGTTGTTTGTTGTTGTTGTTGTTATCGGTCGTATTTGAAAAGTATTTAGGACTTTAAAAAAAAAAAGTGGTTCGACTATATTAAAAACCGTTTTTTCTTTTTCTTTTCGTGAATGAAAACAACCATTAATTTGTTAAATAATTAATTAAATATGGCATTTTAAACAAAAAAATAAATAAATTATTTATTTATTTATTTTTATTGCGAAATCGTTTTTTTTTTTTTTTCGTTAATGGATGACGTGGGTATTTTTTTTTTTTTTGAAAAATCGTGGAAAAAAAAATGAACGATGACAAAAATTCGTTAAAAGTGCTGCAAATCGTGTCGATCCAACAATAATAATAATAATAATAAATAAAATAAAATACGTTTACAATTTTCGTTTGTTTATTTCTATCCTCGTGAAAAACAATAATAATTAATAATATTAATCGTTATCGAATTACAAAAGTAGTTTAGTAGTGTGCAAAAATTTACTATCCATTTTTATTTAGTAGAGTACCTAAGTACCTAATTTTTTACTACCGTCGCGTACCTGAAAATTTTCATTTATCAAATTCTATATACTCCCGTGTGCGAGAGAGAATAGAGTCGTGTACGTTCCTGACATTTTTTTTTTTTTTTAAACTATTACGAAAGTAATGAGATTGGGAGAGGGGGTGGAGTGGGGTGGGGGAAATGGGAAGAGAGGGGAAGGTAATAAAAGACAAAGAAATCAACGGACGAAAAATGACTCATCATTTAAAAAAATGAAAAATCCAGGTTTTAAAATCAGGCGTGAAATTATTCCACAACCGACAGACGAACAGACAGCTGGAACCTAATAAAGCTGTTCGTGCCTTAAAGCCAGTTAGTTAGTTATTTAGTTATTATTATTATTATTATTATCATCATCATCATTATCCAGCCAAAAATGAAGGTATTAAAAAAATTTTTTTTTTAAAATTAAACTCATTAAAAACGTGTAAGAAGAAGAAGACAACCTTGATCTTCTTCTTCTTCCACTTCTTCTACTATTTTGTAACCGATAAAGAAAAAAAATTTTTTTTTTATTTTGCAAAAAAAAACGATATAAATTTATTTAAATGGGGGGCAGGGGTCCCCTGAAATCGTGGAAAGAAAGAGAGAGAGAGAGAGAAACAATCAATCAATCGATCGCATTTTAAATACGTACCAGGAATTTTTTTTTTTTTTACCTTTTTAGCTTTTTTTTTTTTTTTAATATAAATTTACTTTTAGAAAAAATTGCTTAAATCGCGAGTTGAAATGTAAAAACTTCCTTTTTAAGGCACAGGTTCAAATTACTCTTAAATTTGATTACGTCATTAAAAAATCTTTCCGCCATTTTTCTTTTTTTTTTTTTTAATATCAAATTCACGAATAAAAAATTTTTTATTTTTATTTATAATTATTGCCAACAAATTATTGTTTTTTTTTGCGAGGGGGGGGGGTAAAATAATAAACGTTTAGGATACGACAAACGCAACCCTCTCCCCTCTTTCCCCCCACTTATCTTATTGATAATTTTCCCGCCAAAAAATTAAAAACTTTCTAAATTATTATTATTAATTTATTTATTTATCCGAAAATTAAAAATAATTTCTTTTGCAACTTTCTCTTAAAAAAATAAAATCGATTTTATTTCTACCATTATCATTATCATCGTTATCATCATTATTATCATTATTATTATTATTATCAATAAATAAATTATTCGTGCAAAAAAAAAAAAAATTACGACTTAATTCGTACCTGCTTGACTAAAAATTTTTTCTCAACGGAACCGAATCAATCCTCCGTCGTCTAATTACAACGAATGTGAAATTTAATTAATTGTGAATAATAATAATAATAATGATGATGATGATGATGATAATGATGATAATTTTTAAAAGGAACAGAAAAAAAAATCATCCGCGATAAATTACTATAATAAAATAATCAATAAAAAAAATTTTTTTTTTTTTTGGGAGAAACAAAAACAAAAAAAAACCTGTCCGGAAGCATGGAAGAAGTAAAGTTGCTATAATAATAATAATAATGATAATAATAATAATAATAAATCAAAACAAAAAAAAATTTGATCTTTGACCTCGTTAATTGATGCTTATACGGACAAGACGTTTTAAAATTTTTTTTTTTTAGGACTTTAGGCCATATCACGCGTTAAAATTAAAAACGAGCAAACTTTTTTTTTCAACCGTCTTTTAAAATTTATTCGAATCCGAAAAGAAAATTAAAAAAAAAAATAAGCAGAAGACAAAGACAATTTTGCGAATAAATAAAAATAATAATAATAAAACGGAAAAGGAAGTACGAATGGTGAAGACGGTGGACGGATTGTAATAAAAGGAGAGACTGCTACGACCAATAAACAAACCCGTTAAAATTGTTTAGGATTGACACAAAAGACTAGAAAATTCGATAATCGGTTTCATCGGTAACGATCAGTTAAAATCGAATCATATACATTTCCGGTACATCGATTATTAAACAATAAAAATTTTTTAACGCTTCCAAATCGTCGAGAAATTATTAAAAAGAAAAACAATTTGATTTTTTTCCCACCGGATGTTTTATCCTCGGAAAACCGGAAGTCGTCGGTAAAACGATTGCGATTAATCGGTATGAAAATGTTTTGCGTTTGAGAGACAATATCACGACTCGAAATCTGGTATACCACGCGCATACGCATGCGCACGGATACCACGCCATAACCGCCGCCACCATTAAAATTAATTTAATGATTTCTAAATAAATAAATAAAAAAAAAAAAAAAAAAAACCTGGAATGAATCGAAACGACCAAACAGGACTCGTCTTGCGCAAAATACTAATAATAATAATAATAAATTTGTCCAGATAACGCGCGACGTGTTGTGAAATTTTCATTCATTCATTCCCTCATTCATTCACTCACTCACTCATTCATGTTTTCTCTCCTTTCCTCTCCGTAAAAAAAAAAAAACCGATCCATAAATTTCTATACTAATAATATTAATTTATATATTAATCGAGGATAAACGACAAATTATTATTATTATTATTATTCCTTATCACCAAACTGATAAAAACAAAAACAAAATAAAAAAAAAAAAAACGTGTTGTTGCAATTTAAATCCAATGACATTTTATTAAGGAAACGAACGATACTACGTTAATACTAGGTCACGGGGCGTTAAGTTAAATTAATTTATTATCATTATCATCATTATTATTATTATCATCATCGTTATTATTATCATTATTATTATCAAATACGTGTAAAATTAAAAAAAAAAAAAAACTATATAGAATTTTTTTTTTTTTATTGCTGGAGTTTGAATTATTTTTTATTTTCATTTTCTATTATTTTCTCTCTCTATCTTTCTCATTCTCTCTTTCTCTCTCTCTCTCTCTCTCTCTCTCTTCCTCACTTTCCAGACCCTTCTTCCTTCGTCGGGTGAACGTGAATTGAAATTCCAGCCGTAAAGAAATCATTTTTTTTTTTTTTTTATTCATTCGCATTCAGTCACAGTCAGTCATTCAATTTAATTGTGAACGTAATTAAATTTTATGTCGCAAAAATGTAAATCCATTTATTCCTTCTCCGACAACAATTTACATCCAGTTGATGATGATGATGATGATGATTATAATTATGACGATGATAATGACAATAATAATAATTTTATTAAAAAAAAAAAACGTTACGACGCTTTCACTTCAACCAATGTCAACCGGAAATAAGGAGAAAAATTTTTTAAAAAAACCCGTCGAAAATTATTCTAAAAGAAAAATAAATATACATATAATTGAACCTGAACTTTTCCAGGTCGCCGATGCTAACGAATACTAATGATAATAATAATAATGCAATTAAAATACATTAACGAAGTGTTGTGTGTATTTTTCCAAAAGATTTTTTCTTTCTTTTTTTTTTTTTTTGTATCCATTCTCATTTCGTTTTACATCTTTTGAAAAGTCATAATCACGATGTGATTCAAGTTCTGAAATGTTCAGACGTGAATTGTGAGGAGGAAAAAGTAAAGAGGAAGGGGAGGGAGGGGAGGGAAAGGAAGTAGAAAGAGGCCGGAAAAGGTCAAAACCGTGTTGAACGTATCACGGAGTCAAAAAAAATACAAAAAATTCTTCGTTCCGATCATCATCATCATCATTATCATTATTATTATTATTATTATTATTATTATTCTATTAATAAATAAATTATTTAAATAATTTTTTAGCGTGAAATGAAAGTAAAAAAAAAAAAAAGTTAGATTTAAACAACATTTTTTTTTCCTAATGTCACGACTTTTTTTTAAGAAATTTCTTATTAGCAATTTACATAATGGTTAAATTAATAAAAAAAAAATTTGTTGGAGAAGTGAAACGTTAAGAAAATTTTTTTTTTTTTTTACTAAAAGTAAAACAAACAAACAAACGAACAAACAAAATCCGGAATGATTAATTCCATACGATGATGACGATGATAAATTCCGCAACATAAAATTCGTTTTAAAAAAAAAAAAAAAAAATTCCGTAATAATTAAAATGATTGATTATTACCAATAAGTATTTTCTATTTTTAAAAAACAAACGAACCTGTTTTCGTACAAACAACAAACAAACAAACAAACTTTCTATTTACGTTTTTCTAAAACGTCTTTTTAAAAAAATATTTTTATTGATTTTAATCGATCGATTATTAAAAATTTTTTTTTTCTTCTGGTCGTTTATGTCGTGGCGACAGACAGGGGTTCACAAAAAAAAATTGCCTTTTAAATTTTAAAATCATCTCCGAAAATAATGGAGAAACAAACAAAATGGATGACGTGAAAAAGAATGAGATGAGGAGGGATAAAGAGAGAGAGAGAGAGAGAGAGAGAGGGAAAAAAGGTACAGAAAAGATGAAAGATGTGAGATGAAGATTATTTATCTCAGGTTAGAAAAAAAAATTAATTTTTTCTTTCCCTTTTTTTTTTTTTTTTTTTTGAAAACATGAAAAGAATAACAAAAATTTCAGTTGGTAACAGTTACGGAAAGAGAGAGAAAGAGAAAAAGAAAGAGAGATAGATAGATAGAGAAAGAGAGAGATGTAAAAAAGGTTGACGTTAAGTTTTTTCTTGTTGCACCTAAACGATAAATCTTCATACGTAATAATAATAATAATATATAGTTCTTTCTTCTCTTTTTTTTATGTACTTTTTTTTCCCACTCGGGGAATGAATGAATGAATGAATTAAAATATTAAAAAAAAATTTTTTAAATCGAATTCGTAAAGCGTTTCGATAGAGAGAAAATATAATATCGATAACTCGTCGTTTGTTTCCCGCCATTATTATTAAAAATTAATAATATTTTATTAATAGTTATTAATTTAATAATTTATTTATTAACTTATTTATGTATTTATTAATTTTGTAAAATCGTTTTCTTTCCGTATCGAAATAATAATAATTTTTACCAATTTAGGAAGGAAGGAAGGAAATATCACCCGACGGTCATTTAGTTATAAAATTTTGATTCAAGGTCGATTAGAAATGTCGTTTGTTTGTAAAATTTTATGCGGTGGTTGTCGTTGTTGTGGTTGTGGTTGTCGATCGCAATATTTTTTTTTCTTTTCGTTATATAAATTTAAAAATTATTATTAAATCGATTACGAAAAATTACTCGCTCACAATTCGACACGCACATTTTTTTTTTTAATACGATCGAGTAAGAACATTCTAGAAAAATAGTTACGTGAAATTTTTCTCCGTTTGTTCTGGTTGTTGTTGTTTTGGTTTTTTTTTTTTACTTTACACAATTCACGATTCGATTGTAGGATTGACCTCGTACTACAATTTCACGATGTTTTTTTTTTCTTTTTTTTTGTTACACAAAATTATCATCTCACGGGTAAAACACGAAATGTTTTTTCTTTCCTCTTCTTTTACTTATTTTTTAAATTCATTGTTTGTTGGTTGTTTTTCTTTTCTTTTTAAAAATGTAAACAAAAACCCGTATATTATTAATTGATATTGATTTAAACGACACGATTTTAAAAACCGAATTGTTGTTGTTGTTTGTTTGGTTGTTTTAAATGATTCTACGACACCTCAATCAATTAGAATCACATTCACGGCGTTTGTCATCACTGGAATTTTAAGTTTCGAGACGTTATGTGACGAAATTTTATCATTTCAATCATTAGTAAAAGACTAATGATGGTGGTAATGATAATAATGATAATGATAATAATGATAATAATAATAATAATAAAATGGAAAATGTTTAATGTGCGTACGTTTTGTCACGATTTATTATAATTTAACTTACAAATCCTTGTTAATTTGTTACGAAACTTTTAAAACGACAACAACAACAACAACCGTTTTCTCTACGTTCTAGCGTTCTCGTCGGTTTTTTATACAAACAAACAAACGAGAAATTTTTATTTATTATCGATTCCTCTCGTACGAATAAAAAAAAAAAAAGTAAATTAAAATTTTTATAAAATGTAACAAACGCTTAATAAATAAATAAATAAATCTTTTGTTTGTTTTCTTTTTTTTTATGTTTTGTTTTGTTTATAAAAACAATAATTCAATCCTGTTTGTCGTTGTTACCGAAATAAAAAATAATAATAATATTTTTAAAAAACTCGGATTCACTTTTTAAATAAAAAATTTTTTTTTTTGAATGAATTTCCCTTCCTCCCCATCGTCGTTGTCGTTTTTAAGTAAAATAATGACTCACGTTTTATTATCATTATTATCATTATTATTAATATTATTACGTAAGTAACTGTGTGACATCACTTTATGTCGTTTCATTCACCTTTGAACTACACGAAAAGTTTTTTTTTTTTTTTGTGTGTGTTTCTTCCTTACAATTTTGACTTTTTTTTTCGAACGAATGATTTTATATTTCGTTGTAATAATAATAATAATAATAAATTACATAATAAAATATATTTATGTATCATAAGCATATAGAATTTTATTAATAAAATATTAATAAATAAATAAATTAATAAACGG
Source organism: Pediculus humanus corporis (assembly GCF_000006295.1). Taxonomy (NCBI): domain Eukaryota; kingdom Metazoa; phylum Arthropoda; class Insecta; order Psocodea; family Pediculidae; genus Pediculus; species Pediculus humanus. Next base: position 781,372 of record NW_002987862.1, on the reverse strand, counting down.
ATATTTATGGAGAAAAAAAAATGTTCATCATAAAAATTTATATCAATCAAATAACAATAACGTAAATATTTAAATTTGGATTGGAATGCCATTCGTTTGCCTCTCTCTCTTTCTCTCTTTTACCATTACAATCTCTCTTTCTTTTTCTCTCTCTCGTTTATAATTAATGACGATAAATTTACACGATATTCATCATCGTGTGTGCCATATATTTTCGTACTCGAAAAAAAAAAGAAAACTTTTTCTTTTACAATGTAAATACAAATTAATAATGATTGTTGTTGTAGTAATATACAAGACGACGACCTACATACATTCTTAGAATGGGTACTACCCAATTGATACCCACGCAAACCCACAACATTTGCTTCGTTTTAAAAAAAAATTACCGGAAACGGATTCGACACGAACTCTTTTCCTTCTCTCTTTCTTTCTTTTTTAAATAAATGAATTTAATGTTTCGCTTACCATTAAGTTTAAGTTTTGAATTAATTAAAAGTAAAAAAATTAATTAATGCTCCCCCCTATCTCTCTCTCTCCCCCACGTAATAATTAAATTTTTTTGGGGAGGGAAAGGGGGAGGGGTAAAACCCGATCGAGATTTTAACGACAGTCAGGAGAAAATTTTAACACAAAGAAAGTATCACAAACAAAAACCTGTCGTGTATAAAAAAGAGAAAAGTAAAAATGTCGGACGAAACATGACGGCGACGACAAGGATGACATTTATTATTATTATTATTAAAAATGACCGGAAACACACAAATTATTAATAATGATAATAATAATAATGATAATTTCACTCTTTTATTTTAACGGATAATTTATTACGTTTAAAAAATAAAAAAAAAAAAAATTACGATTCTCGTTTAGTTTTTTTTTTCAACTTTTTACGAATATTAACCGTTAGAAAATTTGCATAAAAGGGAAAAACGTTATTATTATTATTATCATTATTATTATCAACGTAAGAGAGCACATGTGTCGTTATTAACTAAGGGTTTTTTTTTTATTGTTTAAAAAAGGTTTTTTTTACCTGACTACATTAATAAAATTAGCCTTATGGACATTTTCGCCCCAGTTAACATTGCTTAAAAACAACAACCAACAACCAACAACAACTTAAAAATGATGATGATGATAAACACGTTTTTGAATTTAAAAAAAAAAAAAAAAAAGCATTTTAAATTAAATCCGCCATTTTTTTCTCTTTCTCTCTCTCTCTTTTTGTTTTGACCTCCTCTTAAACAATTAAAAAAAACTCGCCGATTTTTTTTTTTTTTTAAGGTTTAATCAAATAATAATAATAATAATAATAAACAAGTATATCGATTGTTTAATTGGTTAAATAAAGTCCGAAATGAAAATAATAATAATAATAACCCGAATATTTTAATTATTTTTTTTCGGATTGATTGATTGATTGATTAAAATTTTTTTTTTGTATACATAAGGTAAACATTAATCAAAATCGATCGCGTGCGTTTGTGTTTGTCTTTTTTTTTTTAAAATTTTTTACATCTCTCTGATATGAAAATATCACGTGATAAAACGGTAAAAATTTAGATTTTGTATTGTAATTAAAAATTGTTTGTTCGTTTGTTTGTTTGTTTGTTTGTTATAATTCACCCACTTCTATAAAACTTTCTAATGTATAATATAAAAACGAAGGATTATTTTCGTACGGCAATTGTTCTATTTATAGTTTAAAAAGTTGTCTATAATAATTTATAGCGTTTCTATAATTGAAATTTGAGAGAAGGGGCGAAGGGTTAGGGGAAGGGGAAGGAGGAGAAGGCGGAGAAGGGGGAAGGGTTACGACTTTCATGTTTTTTATTTCGAAAAAACAAAAAAAATGCAGTCGAGTTAATTTTTTTTTTTTCCGTCGTGCCTGTAAAATTACAAAAAAGTTTATCGTACCTGGAATTAAATCCAACAACAACAACAACAACAAAAAAAATTTCAATTGATTAAACCTTGAGACGATAAAAGAGAGAGAGAGAGAGAGAGAAAAGCTATAAAATGGGTAAAAGTGGTCTCTTGTATTATTGGGCTCGCATTAACTGGTCACTATATAATTATTTTATAATACATTTGAGTGCATCATCAATGGAGAGTGATTTTCTCCGTCTTTCTCCCTATCCCCCCACCCCCCCCCCCTATCTCTCTAACCTCCTTTTTTACTCGTTCCGTCTCTTTCTCTTTTATATTTCATTATTAACAAAAGGTTGAATAATAATAATAATAATAATAATAACTTATTTAGATTGTGGGAAAACATAACATTAAATCACGAATTTTTTTTTTTATTATTATTCACTTTACAAATATAATAATAACATGCTACAAACGCATGCATGTTTGTTGTGACTGTGTTTGTACGTGTGCGTGTGCGTTTGTACGATTTTAATACAATCTCTCGTTGCAAAATCCGCGATAAAAATTACGTTAATTTTAATATTATTACCATCTTTCACATTTGACTTTAATAAAACCAAACAAACAAACAAACAAGCAAACGGATTATTTAAAGACGTAAATTTTTTTCTTTTTTTTTTTTTGTTTGTTAATTAACAACAAACGTATTTAAAAACAAACAAACATAAAACAATCCTTGAACGATTCTAGCGAATTGTTTTTTTTTTTTTTTTTAAACAAAGAATTCGATCGTCAATAATTTCATAATTTTTTTTTTTAAAAAGGTTTTCGTGTTACAAATACAAATTTTACTAATAATAATAATAAAAGCAAGTCATTTCAATTTTAATTTTTAACGGTCATTTCTTATTATTATTATTATTATTATTAATAACGGTTATTCCGATTGCATAAGTTTCATTTCATTTTGTTTTTAAATTTTTCATTGTGGCAGGTTCGTATTATAAAATGCCGCTAATGCACTTTGACGATGGCGACGACGACGACGTCGACATTAATTAAATAATATTTAATTGAATTACTTTTAAAAATTATATAAAAAGAATTTCAATCGTCCGTCCGTCCGTGAGAGACAAAAAGAAAGAAAGAACATTTTATATTAATAATTATTATTTTCACTTAAAGGCGCCATATTGTTTTTTTTTTTTACAAACGTTTACAAAAGGAAATTTTATACAATAACCTTGCAATTATTATTATTAGTATTATTTATATTTAAAAATCAAGACAATACCCGTCGTCTAGTCATAATAACTATATATATACATATTTATTTTATCGTGTCAATAGATTTTTATAAGGTGTCGTCGTCGTTGTCGTCGTCTACGTACACGTCATCCAAATTTGGATATAACCGGAAAAAAAAATAAAATAAATAAACGAATCCGCATTTTTCGACGTTCGAAACAACAAAAGATTTTTAATATTATTATTATTATTATCATTATCATTATTATTTTATTATCATTATCGTAAAAAAAAATTTTATTAAAAGGCGTTTTAAGGGGAAAAAGGTCATCATCATCATCATTCGATGAACCAACCTACTAAAAATTTTATAATTGAATGCAGTCACATTTTAATTTTAATTTTTAAAGTAATAATAATGATAATAAATCATTATTATTATTATTATCATTTAAAAAAAAAAAAAAAACGTTAAGGGGGATAATATTAACATTTCTGCCAACCGACGAATGGGGGGGTGGGGGTAAAATTTACTGTCACAAGTGTTTAACATTAAAAATCGAACGAAGCGTGGGAATCGCTGATGCGACAGAAAAATTAAAAAAAAAAAAATTCGATTGTTTGTTTGTTTGTGTTGTCTGGTTGTTTGTAAAAAAAGCCTACCTAAAAAAATTTAATCGTGTAAATTAATAATAAATCATTTCACCTAAATTTTTTTTACACATTGTTCCTGTTTTTAAATTTCAAATCGATTGTTTTGTTTGTTTGTTTGTTTTCGTATTCACCTTAATTTTAAATTTTCAAGTTTGTTTTATGTCGCACGCAAAAAAAAGGTTAAAATAATGATCAAATATGGTAACTTGACGTACAAACGTTGCCCAAGTTTATTCGAAAAAAAAAAAATAATAATAATGATAATAATAATAATAATAATAATAATAATAATAATAATAATAATAATGTAAACCGGCTCAAAACAACTTTTTCTTTTTTTCGAATTTTTTTTTCGCAAAAAAAAGCGTTGCGATTTTAAAATCCGTCAAAAAAAATATTAAAACCCATAATTATATTAAACGCCGTGACGAATATCTAACAAACAAATCAACAACAAACAACAAACAAATCAAAAAGTCGGAAATTTAATAAATAAATCAATCAATGGCGAACAAATTTAAACCGGTGCGTATGCGACGGGGAGGAAAAAAAACTTTCCATTTCGATTTAATTTATAACGACGTCCACGATGATAATGATAATAACAAATAATAGAATCGATCTATCGAGCGATCGATCGATTTATCGATCGTTCGATAAAATCGATAAATTTTTTTTTTATTTCGTTACACCTTTAAAAATTAAATTAATTAATTAGTTAAACAAAAACTTACCTTGATCGATTTCGTCTAGATTTTGTCTTTCGTATATGTTAAATATATCTTCGACCGGCATTTTTTATTTTTTTTTATAAAAAGTCTTCTGCTGACACTTTAATTGTTATTACGTACGATTTTGTTTTTATTAATAATAATAATAATTATTTTTTTTAACTTTCTGTCAATTCAATAATTAATTAGTTAATAAATTAAATTCTAAAATTAAATCAAATTAAATTTATGTAAGCGAAAGGGAGGAAAAAAAAATTCTGGAACATTCTGGAATTTATTTTACTAATAAAAAGTCGAAAAGCGCGCGATGATGATGATAATAATAATAATAATGTGGGTTATTAGTTTATCCGACATTTTCTTTTTTAATAACCTTGTGTTTAATTTTCATTCATTTAATTAATTAATTAATTATTTATTTTAGTCATGAATTGTTTTTTCCGTTCCGATTATTCTGGAATCATTTTTTTTTTTTTTTTTTTTTACGGAGAATGAATCCAGGGGAAAAAAATAATAATAATAATGATTATTTTTCAAAAGATTTCTCCTCGGTTTTTTGTATTAAATGTAAAAAAAAAAATGGCGGAGTTCATGTTGTTAAATTGTTCTAAAAAAAAAAAAAAAAATCGTGCAACGAAATGGGATAAATAAAAAAAAAAAAAACACGAGGGGCTCCAAGTTGATCGAGTAAAGGAGTAAGTGGGAGGGGTAGGAAGGGGAGGGGGCATAATCGCAACATACAGGTATGAAGGAAATCCTTTGTTTTCATCAGGGGTCATTTCCCCGATGGATTTCATTTTTCCCATTCACCGTCGGAGACATAATAAAAAGCAGGTGCGTTGTGTGATATCGTTTTTTCGTTTTGTCATTATTATTATTATTATTATTATTATTATTATTATTATTATTATTATTATTATTATTATTTCCACGTTAAAATTTTTTCTATTTTATACTTTAAAGGAAAATTTTTTAAAAAATTTAAAACCTGACCTCTTATTATTTTAAATTCCGTTAATTGTAAATCGACGCGTTTCTCTCCTCCCCCCTCTATCTCTCTCTCGCTTTGTTCCCCACCCCCTCCCGTCCTCCACTTAAAAAAAACTCGCTTATAGAATAATAATAATAATAATAATAATTTTTGTTTAGCGTAACGGCAGTAGTTTGATTGAAAAAATAAAAAATTGAAAACCGCCAAAACCTGAATTTCTATTTTTTTTTTTATCTTAATTCGTTAATTTATGTTATTAATATTAATGATGATAATAATAATAATAATGATAATAAATAATCGGTGGTCTTAAATATTTTTCTTTTTTTTTCGACTAATAAATAAATAAAAAAAAAGTGTAATTAGAAAATAAAAAGTTTTTCTTATAATAACCGTCGATAAAAATTTTTTATTTAGGTGATCGATCATCGTATTCTAAAAAATTTTTTTGCCCCACAGGATTCGAATAATTACTTTCGTATTTTTTTTTTTTTTTTTTTTAAAAAATGACAACAACAACCTCATTTAGTGACCAATCAGGAATGAGGATTCTAGCTAAATAATAATAATAATAATAATAATGATAAATTTTTTTTTAAAAAAGTCAAACTATTAAAAATTAATAAATCAATCGTTAAATTTTACATTTTAAATTTAAAAACCGATGTCGTCAACGAAAATTAATTATTATTATTATTTTCAATACGAAAACAATTAAAAGAAAATTTTATAATCGTCCTTATCAATTTTTTAAGTACTGATAAGAAAATTTTTAAGTAAAAAAAAAGAAAATTGAAATATTTATCCGTTTATTGAAAAAAAAAAAAATTGTACCGACGACGTTTTTCCCCCGCTCTCTCTCTATCTGCTCTCCTTCTCCTTTTTCCACCTACTGCCCCCCTCCGGAAAAATAAGCAAACTGAACGATCACTCGTCTCCCCACCAATTTATTTACTACCTATTGATCATTAATCAAAAATAAAAATGATATCATAAATTTTCTTAGCAAAATGTCATTCATGGCGGCGGCCGTGGTTCGAGTTTCAACTTATCTCTCTCTCTCTCTCTCAAAGTCATTTAATAAATAACGATTTAACTCTCGAAACGATCGATCGATCGATAATCGAACCAATAAAAATAATAATAATGATAATAATAATTTTTTTTTTTTGGAAACGTCCCTCGTTTTCCCCCCTTATTTTAAATTAATGAAACGTTTTAAGTTTTCTTTGCATTGGCGCCATTTTTATTTAAAAATTATTAATAATAATAATAATGATAATAATAATTTATTTAGGCGTGTCCGAAATTTAAAACTTATTGTTTTTATTATTATTATTATTAATTTAATATTATAAACAAAACAACAAAAAACTTGAAACTGGATAATAGAATAGAAAAAAAAAAAAATTTTTCAATGTGAGTCAGGTGAAAAATATTTACAGGTTTGTCCAGTCAGTCAACCTTTTTTATGTTGTTAAAAAAAAAAAACCTTGAATGAAATATTTTTAAACCTTATTAATAATAATAATAGACATTACCGTAATAAGGAGGTGAAGAGGGGGGGGAAAGGATCGGTAAAAAGAAAAAGAAAAATTCTAAGAAGGTTTTCTAAGGGCTGCTGAACGATATTTAAAAAAAAAATTTTTTAAAACGGACAGTTAGCGGTCACTGCCTTTGTTGTCGTTGTTTTCAGGTAGTTAACAAAACTTTTAAATCCAGAATCAGGTTGGTAAATGGTTCGGTTTGGTTTTTACGCCATTTGTAAAAACTTTTAAATAAAAATCACGTGTTTAACTTTAATTTTTTTTTTGTTGTTGTCGTCGCAATATTGCCAAGTTTGAAAAATGATCTGTCTGGATCTTATTAACCGAGCACTTGTTGCGCTAAATAAAAAATTACATTTCCAGAATGTTCCATTGTTATTATTATTATTTAAAAAATATTAATAATTATTATTATCATTATTTACCACTTTTGCTTTTTAAATCCATTCGTATTAAATACGAGTCACACGAAAGTTACAAAATAAAATTGTAAAAAATTTATCAAAAAATACATCATCATCGACATCACAATCAATCAATTAATTAAAATATTTAACATTAATTAAATTTTAAATAATAATAATAATAATAATAATAATAATATTCACAAATTATTTATATCAAAAAAAAAATAATAAAAACTTATGTACATAAAAATTAAATTAAATTAAATTAAATCACAGCCACGAATTAACTTTAATTTTAAATTTTACTTAAAACGTACGTATTTAAAAAAAATAATAATAATTTATTTATTTATTTAATCAAACGTTATTAAAATAATTAATGATAATAATAATAATAATACGGGAATTCACATAATAAAATAAATAAATAAATAAAACGACGTTTTTCAATATTAACTCTAACGTACACGACCAACGGCGTCCTCTCACTGAAAACGAGTAACGAAATCGCATTCGTGCCACGGACTCCTCGTCGTCATCGTCGTATGCATTCACACTCTAAGATTCGATTGCACCGTAATACAAAAAAAAAAAATTTTTTTTTTCTTAGGCACGATCACGAACGATCAGGTGATTCGTTAAATTCGTTTTTAAATGAGGTTTTTGTTGGCGATTATGAATAAGAAAGAGGTTCCGGATTTATAATTTTTTTCCTTACCGTTTTTCCTGTTACATCAGTCACTTATTATTATTATTATTATTATTATTATAAAAAATGGCGTACGTTTAATTTAATAATTTTTTTTTTTTTTTTAAATGAAGTTTTTGTTTGCGATTATGAATAAGAAAGAGGTTTCGTATTTAAAATTTTTTTTTTCTAACCGTTTTTTCAGTTCTATCAGTCACTTATTATTATTATCATCATTAATAAATAAATAAAAAATTACGTACTTTTAATTTAATTAATTTTTTTTTTTTTTTAAATTGATTTCGGATAATTATTTAATTATTAATATTTTTTTTCTTTTTATCCTCGATCGATAAATTATTTATTTACTTATTAATAAATAAATAAATAATATTTTATGATTAATATTAATTTTTAAAAAAAATGTAATCGACCGTTAATTTTTTTTTTTGTAATTCCAGTTTTTTTTTTTTTTTTTTAATTGATTAATTATCTTTCCAGTTTTTTTTTTTTTGGTAAATTGTTCGTTTTAAGTCGTTTCAAAAAAAAAATTGTTTTTTTGTGTGTTTGTATATAATTTTTATTTGATTTTATTATGAAAAAGGTTTTGACTTTTAGCACCTAAAACTCGTATCTAAATACTCCCTAAAGGCTATATATAACCCGATAAAACCTGTACCTACTTGAGTGTAAAAAAAAATGCCAAACAATTTTGCACGAATGAACCCGAAAAAAAATTGGAGAAAAAACGTTTTGTACCTTTCCAGAAAAAAATTATTTAATTTATATTTATTACATTCTCCAGTAAACGTTTTTTTTTTTTTTTTTGGAATGTTTGTTCATAATCAATATGGCGGTTTATGATGATAATTATCAGGGGATAATAATTAATCGTTTTAAATTAACATCATCGTCGTCGTAACGAACGAAAGGAGGAAAACGTTATGTGTTGTTAATACGTCATAGAAATAAAACGGAATTTTTTTTTTTTTTTATTCTTATGCCACGACTCGAATGCAACAACTTCAAGTGAACTTTTTTTTATCATTTATGTTAAGTTGACAGCGTTAACCCGACAAACACAAACAAACCGGAGATACAAGTTTTTTTTTTCTTAACTTGGGTGACTTTCACACTGCTGGACAAGTCAGAGTCGTTCATTCTCCCATCACTCGTTCATCCTTTTAAACGGCCAACAACAACAAACAACAAACAACAACAACAAAAAAATTTAAAATGGTTGATAATAAAAACATTAATAATTGATTAATACCGAATTTTTATAAATTTTAAACAAACAAACAAACGAAAATTTTTTTTTGAAAAACTTTCTACCGGAAGTACATATAAATTTGAAAATTTAACGCGGGATATAAAAATTCACGTTTTTTTTTTTATCATGAGTTTCCGTTAATGCGATAAAATATTAATTTTTTTTTTTTTCGTTTACCCCGTGGAATTATTCACGATACAACTTTCCGTTATTATTATTATTATTATTATTATTATTTATTCTGGAACTTTATTCTTTTTCTATTCCTCCAGGAAAAAATATATATATATATATACGCATTTAATTGCTTGAATTAAATCAAGCAGAAAAAGTCAGAAACGTGAGCTGGAAGAAATATAATAAATTTAAAAAATAAAATAAAAAAAAAAAACTTTTTATTATTAACGATAATAATAATAATAATGATGATGATGATGATGATAACGATGATGTTTTTTTTTTCTAATAGATTTTTTTTTTTTTTTTTTTAAATAAACCTGGTCGTTGGGAGTTGGTTGATGGTTTTTCTACCGGTTTTTTTCTAATAAATAAATAACTTTGACATTTTTTTTATTTT